>NW_026061812.1:1729710-2032763 GCF_023897955.1 Schistocerca gregaria | reverse complement strand
CTCCTTTCATGCTGAATCTTAAGGTCCTAGCTCATGCCCAAAGCACCAAAGCCTGCTAAAGATCAATATTCAATACCTAAAACTTGAATTGTACTACTTCTTACTGGATATTACATCAACTTAGAAGCTTCATCTTTTTTCTACTGTGGTGATTTTAGTGTCTCCGCATACCACAGCACGTGACATAGCTTTGCAGGCGATAAGAAGAACCGATTCAGAGAGAATAGCGGCCAATGTGACGATCTGGCTTTAAGTCGATTCGATAACAAATGACGAAAACGGACGGATATCTCAGGTCTTTACTACATATGAACACTTTACACATTCTCCCGTGCAACTCGGCTGCTAGTCCCCCTATCATGCAGAATGTTAATGTCCTAGTTCATGTCCAAGGCACCAAAGCCAGCTAAAAAGTCAATAATCGATACCTAAAACTTGAATTGTACTACGTCTTACTGGGTATTACATCAACTTAGAAGCTTCATCTGTGTTCTACTACGGTGCTTTTAGTGTCTCCGCATACCGCAGCACGCGACATAGCTTTGCAGACGAAAAGTACAAGCGTTTCAGAGAGAAGATCGGAAAATGTGACGATCTGGCTTTAAGTCGATTCGATAACAAATGACGAAAACGGACGTATTTCTCAGGTTTTTACTACTTTTGAACACTTTTTACATTCTCCCGTGCACCTCGGCTGCTAGTCCTCCTTCATGCAAAATCTTAAGTTCCTAGCTCGTGTCCAAGGCACCAAAGAAGGGTAAAATGTCAATAACCGATAGCTAAAACTTGAATTGTACTACTTTTTACTGGCTATTACATCAACTTAGAAGCTTCATCTGTGTTCTACTATGGTGCTTTTAGTGTCTCCGCATACCGCAGCACGCGACATAGCTTTGCAGACGAAAAGTACAAGCGTTTCAGAGAGAAGATCGGAAAATGTGACGATCTGGCTTTAAGTCGATTCGATAACAAATGACGAAAACGGACGTATTTCTCAGGTTTTTACTACTTTTGAACACTTTTTACATTCTCCCGTGCAACCCGGCTGCTAGTCCTCCTTCATGCAAAATCTTAAGTTCCTAGCTCGTGTCCAAGGCACCAAAGAAGGGTAAAATGTCAATAACCGATAGCTAAAACTTGAATTGTACTACTTTTTACTGGCTATTACATCAACTTAGAAGCTTCATCTGTGTTCTACTATGGTGCTTTTAGTGTCTCCGCATACCGCAGCACGCGACATAGCTTTGCAGACGAAAAGTACAACCGTTTCAGAGAGAAGAGCGGCCAATGTGACGATCTGGCTTTAAGTCGATTCGATAACAAATGACGAAAACGGACGGGTGTCTCAGGTTTTTACTACATATGAACACTTTTCACATTCTCCCGTGCAACTAAGCTGCTAATCCTCCGTTCATGCAGAATCTTAAGGTCCTAGCTCATGTCCAAGGCACCAAAGCCAGCTAAAAAGTCCATAATCAATACCTAAAACTTGAATTGTACTACGTCTTACTGGCTATTACATCAACTTAGAAGCTTCATCTGTGTTCTACTACGGTGCTTTTAGTTCCTCCGCATACCGCAGCACGCGACATAGTTTTGCAGACGATTAGTACAACCGTTTCAGAGAGAAGAGCGTGGAATGTGACGATCTGGCTTTAAGTCGATTCGATAACAAATGACGAAAACGGACGGATTTCTCAGGTTTTTACTACATATGAACAGTTTACACATTATCCCGTGCAACTCGGCTGCTAGTCCTCCTTTCATGCTGAATCTTAAGGTCCTAGCTCATGTCCAAAGCACCAAAGCCTGCTAAAGATCAATATTCAATACCTAAAACTTGAATTGTAGTACTTCTTACTGGATATTACATCAACTTAGAAGCTTCATCTTTGTTCTACTGTGGTGATTTTAGTGTCTCCGCATACCACAGCACGTGACATAGCTTTGCAGGCGATAAGAACAACCGATTCAGAGAGAATAGCGGCCAATGTGACGATCTGGCTTTAAGTCGATTCGATAACAAATGACGAAAACGGACGGATATCTCAGGTTTTTACTACATATGAACACTTTACACATTCTCCCGTGCAACTCGGCTGCTAGTCCCCCTATCATGCAGAATGTTAATGTCCTAGCTCATGTCCAAGGCACCAAAACCAGCTAAAAAGTCAATAATCGATACCTAAAACTTGAATTGTACTACGTCTTACTGGGTATTACATCAACTAAGAAGCTTCATCTGTGTTCTACTACGGTGCTTTTAGTGTCTCCGCATACCGCAGCACGCGAAATAGCTTTGCAGACGAAAAGTACAAGCGTTTCAGAGAGAAGATCGGAAAATGTGACGATCTGGCTTTAAGTCGATTCGATAACAAATGACGAAAACGGACATATTTCTCAGGTTTTTACTACTTTTGAACACTTTTTACATTCTCCCGTGCACCTCGGCTGCTAGTCCTCCTTCATGCAAAATCTTAAGTTCCTAGCTCGTGTCCAAGGCACCAAAGAAGGGTAAAATGTCAATAACCGATAGCTAAAACTTGAATTGTACTACTTTTTACTGGCTATTACATCAACTTAGAAGCTTCATCTGTGTTGTACTATGGTGCTTTTAGTGTCTCCGCATACCGCAGCACGCGACATAGCTTTGCAGACGAAAAGTACAAGCGTTTCAGAGAGAAGATCGGAAAATGTGACGATCTGGCTTCAAGTCGATTCGATAACAAATGACGAAAACGGACGTATTTCTCAGGTTTTTACTACTTTTGAACACTTTTTACATTCTCCCGTGCACCTCGGCTGCTAGTCCTCCTTCATGCAAAATCTTAAGTTCCTAGCTCGTGTCCAAGGCACCAAAGAAGGGTAAAATGTCAATAACCGATAGCTAAAACTTGAATTGTACTACTTTTTACTGGCTATTACATCAACTTAGAAGCTTCATCTGTGTTCTACTATGGTGCTTTTAGTGTCTCCGCATACCGCAGCACGCGACATAGCTTTGCAGACGAAAAGTACAACCGTTTCAGAGAGAAGAGCGGCCAATGTGACGATCTGGCTTTAAGTCGATTCGATAACAAATGACGAAAACGGACGGGTGTCTCAGGTTTTTACTACATATGAACACTTTTCACATTCTCCCGTGCAACTAAGCTGCTAATCCTCCGTTCATGCAGAATCTTAAGGTCCTAGCTCATGTCCAAGGCACCAAAGCCAGCTAAAAAGTCCATAATCAATACCTAAAACTTGAATTGTACTACGTCTTACTGGCTATTACATCAACTTAGAAGCTTCATCTGTGTTCTACTACGGTGCTTTTAGTTCCTCCGCATACCGCAGCACGCGACATAGTTTTGCAGACGATTAGTACAACCGTTTCAGAGAGAAGAGCGTGGAATGTGACGATCTGGCTTTAAGTCGATTCGATAACAAATGACGAAAACGGACGGATTTCTCAGGTTTTTACTACATATGAACAGTTTACACATTCTCCCGTGCAACTCGGCTGCTAGTCCTCCTTTCATGCTGAATCTTAAGGTCCTAGCTCATGTCCAAAGCACCAAAGCCTGCTAAAGATCAATATTCAATACCTAAAACTTGAATTGTACTACTTCTTACTGGATATTACATCAACTTAGAAGCTTCATCTTTGTTCTACTGTGGTGATTTTAGTGTCTCCGCATACCACAGCACGTGACATAGCTTTGCAGGCGATAAGAACAACCGATTCAGAGAGAATAGCGGCCAATGTGACGATCTGGCTTTAAGTCGATTCGATAACAAATGACGAAAACGGACGGATATCTCAGGTTTTTACTACATATGAACACTTTACACATTCTCCCGTGCAACTCGGCTGCTAGTCCCCCTATCATGCAGAATGTTAATGTCCTAGCTCATGTCCAAGGCACCAAAACCAGCTAAAAAGTCAATAATCGATACCTAAAACTTGAATTGTACTACGTCTTACTGGGTATTACATCAACTAAGAAGCTTCATCTGTGTTCTACTACGGTGCTTTTAGTGTCTCCGCATACCGCAGCACGCGAAATAGCTTTGCAGACGAAAAGTACAAGCGTTTCAGAGAGAAGATCGGAAAATGTGACGATCTGGCTTTAAGTCGATTCGATAACAAATGACGAAAACGGACGTATTTCTCAGGTTTTTACTACTTTTGAACACTTTTTACATTCTCCCGTGCACCTCGGCTGCTAGTCCTCCTTCATGCAAAATCTTAAGTTCCTAGCTCGTGTCCAAGGCACCAAAGAAGGGTAAAATGTCAATAACCGATAGCTAAAACTTGAATTGTACTACTTTTTACTGGCTATTACATCAACTTAGAAGCTTCATCTGTGTTCTACTATGGTGCTTTTAGTGTCTCCGCATACCGCAGCACGCGACATAGCTTTGCAGACGAAAAGTACAAGCGTTTCAGAGAGAAGATCGGAAAATGTGACGATCTGGCTTTAAGTCGATTCGATAACAAATGACGAAAACGGACGTATTTCTCAGGTTTTTACTACTTTTGAACACTTTATACATTCTCCCGTGCACCTCGGCTGCTAGTCCTCCTTCATGCAAAATCTTAAGTTCCTAGCTCGTGTCCAAGGCACCAAAGAAGGGTAAAATGTCAATAACCGATAGCTAAAACTTGAATTGTACTACTTTTTACTGGCTATTACATCAACTTAGAAGCTTCATCTGTGTTCTACTATGGTGATTTTAGTGTCTCCGCATACCGCAGCACGCGACATAGCTTTGCAGACGATAAGTACAACCGTTTCAGACAGAAGAGCGGCCAATGTGACGATCTGGCTTTAAGTCGATTCGATAACAAATGACGAAAACGGACGGATATCTCAGGTTTTTACTACATATGAACACTTTACACATTCTCCCGTGCAACTCGGCTGCTAGTCCCCCTATCATGCAGAATGTTAATGTCCTAGCTCATGTCCAAGGCACCAAAGCCAGCTAAAAAGTCAATAATCGATACCTAAAACTTGAATTGTACTACGTCTTACTGGGTATTACATCAACTTAGAAGCTTCATCTGTGTTCTACTACGGTGCTTTTAGTGTCTCCGCGTACCGCAGCACGCGACATAGCTTTGCAGACGAAAAGTACAAGCGTTTCAGAGAGAAGATCGGAAAATGTGACGATCTGGCTTTAAGTCGATTCGATAACAAATGACGAAAATGGAGTGATTTCTCGGGTTTTTACTACATATGAACACTTTTCACATTCTTCCGTGCAACTCGGCTGCTAGTCCTCCTTCATGCAAAATCTTAAGTTCCCGGCTAATGTCCAAGGCACAAAATCCAGCTAAAAATTCAATATTCAATACTTAAAACTCGGATTGTATTACTTCTTACTGGCTATTACATCAACTTAGAAGCTTGATCTGTGTTCTACTATGGTGCTTTTAGTGTCTCAGCATACCGCAGCACGCGACATAGCTTTGCAGACGAGAAGTACAAGTGTTTCAGAGAGAAGAGCGGCCAATGTGACGATCTGGCTTTAAGTCGATTCGATAACAAATGACGAAAACGGACGGATTTCTCAGGTTCTTACTACATTTGAACACTTTTCACATTCTCCCGTGCAACTCGGCTGCTAGTCCTCCTTCATGCAAAATCTTAAGTTCCTAGCTCGTGTCCAAAGCACCAAAGAAGGGTAAAAAGTCAATAACCGATACCTAAAACTTTAATTGTACTACTTCTTACTGGCTATTACATCAACTTAGAAGCCTCATCTGTGTTCTACTACGGTGATTTTAGTGTCTCCGCACACCGCAGCACGGGACATTGCTTTGTAGACGATAAGTACAACCGTTTCAGAGAGATGAGCGCACAATGTGACGATCTGGCTTTAAGTCGGTTCGATAACAAAAGGCGAAAAAAGACCAATTTCTCAGGTTTTTACTACATATGAACACTTTTCACATTCTCCCGTGCAACTCGGCTGCTAGTCCTCCTTTCATGCAGAATCTTAAGGTCCTAGCTCAAGTCCAAGGCACCAAAGCCAGCTAAAAAGTAAATAATCGATACCTAATACTTGAATTGTACTATATCTTACTGGCTATTACATCAACTTAGAAGCTTCATCTGTGTTCTACTATGGTGCTTTTACTGTCTCCGCATACCGCAGCACGCGACATAGCTTTGCAGACGATAAGTTCAAGCGTTTCATAGATAAGAGCGGCCAATGTGACGATCTGGCTTTAAGTCGATTCGATAACAAATGACGAAAACGGACGGATGTCTCAGGTTTTTACTACATATGAACACTTTTCACATTCTCCCGTGCAACTCGGCTGCTAGTCCTCCTTTCATGCAGAATCTTAAGGTCCTAGCTCATGTCCAAGGCACCAATGCCAGCTAAAAAGTCAATAATCGATACCTAAAACTTGAATTGTACTATATCATACTGGCTATTACATCAACTTAGAAGCTTCATCTGTGTTCTACTATGGTACTTTTACTGTCTCCGCATACCGCAGCACGCGACATAGCTTTGCAGACGATAAGTACAACCGTTTCAGAGAGAAGAGCGGCCAATGTGACGATCTGGCTTTAAGTCGATAAGATAACAAATGACGAAATCGGACGGATGTCTCAGGTTTTTACTACATATGAACACTTTTCACATTCTCCCGTGCAACTCCGCTGCTAATCCTCCTTTCATGCAGAATCTTAAGGTCCTAGCTCATGTCCAAGGCACCAAAGCCAGCTAAAAAGTCAATATTCGATACCTAAAACTTGAATTGTACTACTTCTTACTGGCTATTACATCAACTTAGAAGCTTCATCTGTGTTCTACTATGGTGATTTTAGTGTCTCCGCATACCGCAGCACGCGACATAGCTTTGCACACGATAAGTACAACCGTTTCAGAGAGAAGAGCGGCCAATGTGACGATCTGGCTTTAAGTCGATTCGATAACAAAAGACGAAAACGGACGGATTTCTCAGGTATTTTTTTACATATGAACACTTTTCACATTCTCCTGGGCAACTCGGCTGCTAGTCCTCCTTTCATGCAGAATGTTAACGTCCTAGCTCATGTCCAAGGCACCAAAGCCAGCTAAAAATTCAATATTGAATACCTAAAACTTGAATTGTACTACTTCTTACTGGCTATTACATCAACTTAGAAACTTCATCTGTGTTCTACTATGGTGCTTTTAGTGTCCTCGCATACCGCAGCACGCGACATAGCTTTGCAATCGATAAGTACAACCGTTTCAGAGAGAAGAGCGGCCAATGTGACGATCTGGCTTTAAGTCGATTCGATAACAAATGACGAAAACAGACGGGTGTCTCAGGTTTTTAATACATATGAACACTTTTCACATTCTCCCGTGCAACTCCGCTGCTAATCCTCCGTTCATGCAGAATCTTAAGGTCCTAGCTCAGGTCCAAGGCACCAAAGATAGCTAAAAAGTCAATAATCGATACCTAAAACTTGAATTGTACTACTTCTTACTGGCTATTACATCAACTTAGAAGCTTCATCTGTGTTCTACTATGGTGATTTTAGTGTCTCCGCATACCGCAGCACGCGACTTAGCTTTGCAGACGATAAGTACAACCGTTTCAGAGAGAAGAGCGGCCAATGTGACGATCTGGCTTTAAGTCGATTCGATAACAAATGACGAAAACGGACGGATTTCTCGGGTTTTTACTACATGTGAAGACTTTTCACATTCTCCCGTGCAAATCGGCTGCTAGTCCTCCTTTCATGCAGAATGTTAAGGTCCTAGCTCATGTCCAAGGCACCAAAGCCAGCTAAAAAGTCAATAATCGATACCTAAAACTTGAATTGTACTACGTCTTACTGGGTATTACATCAACTTAGAAGCTTCATCTGTGTTCTACTACGGTGCTTTTAGTGTCTCCGCATACCGCAGCAAGCGACATAGCTTTGCAGACGAAAAGTACAAGCGTTTCAGAGAGAAGATCGGAAAATGTGACGATCTGGCTTTAAGTCGATTCGATAACAAATGACGAAAACGGACGTATTTCTCAGGTTTTTACTACTTTTGAACACTTTTTACATTCTCCCGTGCACCTCGGCTGCTAGTCCTCCTTCATGTAAAATCTTAAGTTCCTAGCTCGTGTCCAAGGCACCAAAGAAGGGTAAAATGTCAATAACCGATAGCTAAAACTTGAATTGTACTACTTTTTACTGGCTATTACATCAACTTAGAAGCTTCATCTGTGTTCTACTATGGTGATTTTAGTGTCTCCGCATACCGCAGCACGCGACATAGCTTTGCAGACGACAAGTACAACCGTTTCAGACAGAAGAGCGGCCAATGTGACGATCTGGCTTTAAGTCGATTCGATAAAAAAAGACGAAAACGGACGGATTTCTCAGGTATTTTTTTACATATGAACACTTTTCACATTCTCCTGGGCAACTCGGCTGCTAGTCCTCCTTTCATGCAGAATGTTAACGTCCTAGCTCATGTCCAAGGCACCAAAGCCAGCTAAAAATTCAATATTGAATACCTAAAACTTGAATTGTACTACTTCTTACTGGCTATTACATCAATTTAGAAGCTTCATCTGTGTTCTACTATGGTGCTTTAAGTGTCTCCGCATACCGCAGCACGCGACATAGCTTTGCAATCGATAAGTACAACCGTTTCAGAGAGAAGAGCGGCCAATGTGATGATCTGGCTTTAAGTCGATTCGATAACAAATGACGAAAACGGACGGGTGTCTCAGGTTTTTACTACATATGAACACTTTTCACATTCTCCCGTGCAACTAAGCTGCTAATCCTCCGTTCATGCAGAATCTTAAGGTCCTAGCTCATGTCCAAGGCACCAAAGCCAGCTAAAAAGTCCATAATCAATACCTAAAACTTGAATTGTACTACGTCTTACTGGCTATTACATCAACTTAGAAGCTTCATCTGTGTTCTACTACGGTGCTTTTAGTTCCTCCGCATACCGCAGCACGCGACATAGTTTTGCAGACGATTAGTACAACCGTTTAAGAGAGGAGAGCGTGGAATGTGACGATCTGGCTTTAAGTCGATTCGATAACAAATGACGAAAACGGATGGATTTCTCAGGTTTTTACTACATATGAACAGTTTACACATTCTCCCGTGCAACTCGGCTGCTAGTCCTCCTTTCATGCTGAATCTTAAGGTCCTAGCTCATGTCCAAAGCACCAAAGCCTGCTAAAGATCAATATTCAATACCTAAAACTTGAATTGTACTACTTCTTACTGGATATTACATCAACTTAGAAGCTTCATCTTTGTTCTACTGTGGTGATTTTAGTGTCTCCGCATACCGCAGCACGTGACATAGCTTTGCAGGCGATAAGAACAACCGATTCAGAGAGAATAGCGGCCAATGTGACGATCTGGCTTTAAGTCGATTCGATAACAAATGACGAAAACGGACGGATATCTCAGGTTTTTACTACATATGAACACTTTACACATTCTCCCGTGCAACTCGGCTGCTAGTCCCCCTATCATGCAGAATGTTAATGTCCTAGCTCATGTCCAAGGCACCAAAGCCAGCTAAAAAGTCAATAATCGATACCTAAAACTTGAATTGTACTACGTCTTACTGGGTATTACATCAACTTAGAAGCTACATCTGTGTTCTACTACGGTGCTTTTAGTGTCTCCGCATACCGCAGCACGCGACATAGCTTTGCAGACGAAAAGTACAAGCGTTTCAGAGAGAAGATCGGAAAATGTGACGATCTGGCTTTAAGTCGATTCGATAACAAATGACGAAAATGGAGGGATTTCTCGGGTTTTTACTACATATGAACACTTTTCACATTCTTCCGTGCAACTCGGCTGCTAGTCCTCCTTCATGCAAAATCTTAAGTTCCCGGCTAATGTCCAAGGCACAAAATCCAGCTAAAAATTCAATATTCAATACTTAAAACTCGAATTGTATTACTTCTTACTGGCTATTACATCAACTTAGAAGCTTGATCTGTGTTCTACTATGGTGCTTTTAGTGTCTCAGCATACCGCAGCACGCGACATAGCTTTGCAGACGAGAAGTACAAGTGTTTCAGAGAGAAGAGCGGCCAATGTGACGATCTGGCTTTAAGTCGATTCGATAACAAATGACGAAAACGGACGGATTTCTCAGGTTTTTACTACATTTGAACACTTTTCACATTCTCCCGTGCAACTCGGCTGCTAGTCCTCCTTCATGCAATATCTTAAGTTCCTAGCTCGTGTCCAAAGCACCAAAGAAGGGTAAAAAGTCAATAACCGATACCTAAAACTTTAATTGTACTACTTCTTACTGGCTATTACATCAACTTAGAAGCCTCATCTGTGTTCTACTACGGTGATTTTAGTGTCTCCGCACACCGCAGCACGGGACATTGCTTTGTAGACGATAAGTACAACCGTTTCAGAGAGATGAGCGCACAATGTGACGATCTGGCTTTAAGTCGGTTCGATAACAAAAGGCGAAAAAAGACCAATTTCTCAGGTTTTTACTACATATGAACACTTTTCACATTCTCCCGTGCAACTCGGCTGCTAGTCCTCCTTTCATGCAGAATCTTAAGGTCCTAGCTCAAGTCCAAGGCACCAAAGCCAGCTAAAAAGTAAATAATCGATACCTAATACTTGAATTGTACTATATCTTACTGGCTATTACATCAACTTAGAAGCTTCATCTGTGTTCTACTATGGTGCTTTTACTGTCTCCGCATACCGCAGCACGCGACATAGCTTTGCAGACGATAAGTTCAAGCGTTTCAGAGATAAGAGCGGCCAATGTGACGATCTGGCTTTAAGTCGATTCGATAACAAATGACGAAAACGGACGGATGTCTCAGGTTTTTACTACATATGAACACTTTTCACATTCTCCCGTGCAACTCGGCTGCTAGTCCTCCTTTCATGCAGAATCTTAAGGTCCTAGCTCATGTCCAAGGCACCAATGCCAGCTAAAAAGTCAATAATCGATACCTAAAACTTGAATTGTACTATATCTTACTGGCTATTACATCAACTTAGAAGCTTCATCTGTGTTCTACTATGGTACTTTTACTGTCTCCGCATACCGCAGCACGCGACATAGCTTTGCAGACGATAAGTACAACCGTTTCAGAGAGAAGAGCGGCCAATGTGACGATCTGGCTTTAAGTCGATAAGATAACAAATGACGAAATCGGACGGATGTCTCAGGTTTTTACTACATATGAACACTTTTCACATTCTCCCGTGCAACTCCGCTGCTAATCCTCCTTTCATGCAGAATCTTAAGGTCCTAGCTCATGTCCAAGGCACCAAAGCCAGCTAAAAAGTCAATATTCGATACCTAAAACTTGAATTGTACTACTTCTTACTGGCTATTACATCAACTTAGAAGCTTCATCTGTGTTCTACTATGGTGATTTTAGTGTCTCCGCATACCGCAGCACGCGACATAGCTTTGCACACGATAAGTACAACCGTTTCAGAGAGAAGAGCGGCCAATGTGACGATCTGGCTTTAAGTCGATTCGATAACAAATGACGAAAACGGACGGATTTCTCAGGTATTTTTTTACATATGAACACTTTTCACATTCTCCTGGGCAACTCGGCTGCTAGTCCTCCTTTCAAGCAGAATGTTAACGTCCTAGCTCATGTCCAAGGCACCAAAGCCAGCTAAAAATTCAATATTGAATACCTAAAACTTGAATTGTACTACTTCTTACTGGCTATTACATCAACTTAGAAACTTCATCTGTGTTCTACTATGGTGCTTTTAGTGTCCTCGCATACCGCAGCACGCGACATAGCTTTGCAGACGATAAGTACAACCGTTTCAGAGAGAAGAGCGGCCAATGTGACGATCTGGCTTTAAGTCGATTCGATAACAAATGACGAAAACGGACGGGTGTCTCAGGTTTTTACTACATATGAACACTTTTCACATTCTCCCGTGCAACTCCGCTGCTAATCCTCCGTTCATGCAGAATCTTAAGGTCCTAGCTCAGGTCCAAGGCACCAAAGATAGCTAAAAAGTCAATAATCGATACCTAAAACTTGAATTGTACTACTTCTTACTGGCTATTACATCAACTTAGAAGCTTCATCTGTGTTCTACTATGGTGATTTTAGTGTCTCCGCATACCGAAGCACGCGACTTAGCTTTGCAGACGATAAGTACAACCGTTTCAGAGAGAAGAGCGGCCAATGTGACGATCTGGCTTTAAGTCGATTCGATAACAAATGACGAAAACGGACGGGTGTCTCAGGTTTTTACTACATATGAACACTTTTCACATTCTCCCGTGCAACTAAGCTGCTAATCCTCCGTTCATGCAGAATCTTAAGGTCCTAGCTCATGTCCAAGGCACCAAAGCCAGCTAAAAAGTCCATAATCAATACCTAAAACTTGAATTGTACTACGTCTTACTGGCTATTACATCAACTTAGAAGCTTCATCTGTGTTCTACTACGGTGCTTTTAGTTCCTCCGCATACCGCAGCACGCGACATAGTTTTGCAGACGATTAGTACAACCGTTTCAGAGAGGAGAGCGTGGAATGTGACGATCTGGCTTTAAGTCGATTCGATAACAAATGACGAAAACGGACGTATTTCTCAGGTTTTTACTACTTTTGAACACTTTTTACATTCTCCCGTGCACCTCGGCTGCTAGTCCTCCTTCATGCAAAATCTTAAGTTCCTAGCTCGTGTCCAAGGCACCAAAGAAGGGTAAAATGTCAATAACCGTTAGCTAAAACTTTAATTGTACTACTTTTTACTGGCTATTACATCAACTTAGAAGCTTCATCTGTGTTCTACTATGGTGCTTTTAGTGTCTCCGCATACCGCAGCACGCGACATAGCATTGCAATCGATAAGTACAACCGTTTCAGAGAGAAGAGATGCCAATGTGACGATCTGGCTTTAAGTCGATTCGATAACAAATGACGAAAATGGAGGGATTTCTCGGGTTTTTACTACATATGAACACTTTTCACATTCTTCCGTGCAACTCGGCGGCTAGTCCTCCTTCATGCAAAATCTTAAGTTCCCGGCTAATGTCCAAGGCACAAAATTCAGCTAAAAATTCAATATTCAATACTTAAAACTCGAATTGTATTACTTCTTACTGGCTATTACATCAACTTAGAAGCTTGATCTGTGTTCTACTATGGTGCCTTTAGTGTCTCAGCATACCGCAGCACGCGACATAGCTTTGCAGACGATAAGTACAAGTGTTTCAGAGAGAAGAGCGGCCAATGTGACGATCTGGCTTTAAGTCGATTCGATAACAAATGACGAAAACGGACGGATTTCTCAGGTTTTTACTACATTTGAACACTTTTCACATTCTCCCGTGCAACTCGGCTGCTAGTCCTCCTTTCATGCTGAATATTAAGGACCTAGCTCATGTCCAAGGCACAATATCCAGCAAAAAATTCAATATTCAATACCTAAAACTCGAATTTTACTACTTCTTACTGGCTATTACATCAACTTAGAAGCTTGATCTGTGTTCTACTATGGTGCTTTTAGTGTCTCAGCATACCGCAGCACGCTACATAGCTTTGCAGACGATAAGTACAAGTGTTTCAGAGAGAAGAGCGGCCAATGTGTCGATCTGGCTTTAAGTCGATTCGAAAACAAATGACGAAAACGGACGGATTTCTCAGGTTTTTACTACATTTGAACACTTTTCACATTCTCCCGTGCAACTCGGCTGCTAGTCCTCCTTCATGCAAAATCTTAAGTTCCTAGCTCGTGTCCAAAGCACCAAAGAAGGGTAAAAAGTCAATAACCGATACCTAAAACTTTAATTGTACTACTTCTTACTGGCTATTACATCAACTTAGAAGCCTCATCTGTGTTCTACTACGGTGATTTTAGTGTCTCCGCACACCGCAGCACGGGACATTGCTTTGTAGACGATAAGTACAACCGTTTCAGAGAGATGAGCGCACAATGTGACGATCTGGCTTTAAGTCGGTTCGATAACAAAAGGCGAAAAAAGACCGATTTCTCAGGTTTTTACTACATATGAACACTTTTCACATTCTCCCGTGCAACTCGGCTGCTAGTCCTCCTTTCATGCAGAATCTTAAGGTCCTAGCTCATGTCCAAGGCACCAATGCCAGCTAAAAATTCAATAATCGATACCTAAAACTTGAATTGTACTATATCTTACTGGCTATTACATCAACTTAGAAGCTTCATCTGTGTTCTACTATGGTACTTTTACTGTCTCCGCATACCGCAGCACGCGACATAGCTTTGCAGACGATAAGTACAACCGTTTCAGAGAGAAGAGCGGCCAATGTGACGATCTGGCTTTAAGTCGATAAGATAACAAATGACGAAATCGGACGGATGTCTCAGGTTTTTACTACATATGAACACTTTTCACATTCTCCCGTGCAACTCCGCTGCTAATCCTCCTTTCATGCAGAATCTTAAGGTCGTAGCTCATGTCCAAGGCACCAAAGCCAGCTAAAAAGTCAATAATCGATACCTAAAACTTGAATTGTACTACTTCTTACTGGCTATTACATCAACTTAGAAGCTTCATCTGTGTTCTACTATGGTGATTTTAGTGTCTCCGCATACCGCAGCACGCGACATAGCTTTGCAGACGATAAGTACAACCGTTTCAGAGAGAAGAGCGGCCAATGTGACGATCTGGCTTTAAGTCGATTCGATAACAAATGACGAAAACGGACGGATATCTCGGGTATTTACTACATGTGAAGACTTTTCACATTCTCCCGTGCAAATCGGCTGCTAGTCCTCCTTTCATGCAGAATGTTAAGGTCCTAGCTCATGTCCAAGGCACCAAAGTCAGCTAAAAAGTCAGTAATTGATACCTAAAACTTGAATTGTACTACTTCTTACTGGCTATTACATCAACTTAGAAGCTTCATCTGTGTTCTACTATGGTGATTTTAGTGTCTCCGCATACCGCAGCACGCGACATAGCTTTGCAGACGATAAGTACAACCGTTTCAGAGAGAAGAGCGGCCAATGTGACGATCTGGCTTTAAGTCGATTCGATAACAAATGACGAAAACGGACGGATTTCTCAGGTTTTTACTGCATATGAACACATTTCACATTCTCCCGTGCAACACGGCTGCTAGTCCTTCTTTCATGCAGAATCTTTAGGTCCTAGCTCATGTCCAAGGCACCAATGCCAGGTAAAAAATCAATAATCGAAAACTAACACTTGAATTGTACTATATCTTACTGGCTATTACATCAACTTAGAAGCTTCATCTGTGTTCTACTACGGTGCTTTTAGTTCCTCCGCATACCGCAGCACGCGACATAGTTTTGCAGACGATTAGTACAACCGTTTAAGAGAGGAGAGCGTGGAATGTGACGATCTGGCTTTAAGTCGATTCGATAACAAATGACGAAAACGGATGGATTTCTCAGGTTTTTACTACATATGAACAGTTTACACATTCTCCCGTGCAACTCGGCTGCTAGTCCTCCTTTCATGCTGAATCTTAAGGTCCTAGCTCATGTCCAAAGCACCAAAGCCTGCTAAAGATCAATATTCAATACCTAAAACTTGAATTGTACTACTTCTTACTGGATATTACATCAACTTAGAAGCTTCATCTTTGTTCTACTGTGGTGATTTTAGTGTCTCCGCATACCGCAGCACGTGACATAGCTTTGCAGGCGATAAGAACAACCGATTCAGAGAGAATAGCGGCCAATGTGACGATCTGGCTTTAAGTCGATTCGATAACAAATGACGAAAACGGACGGATATCTCAGGTTTTTACTACATATGAACACTTTACACATTCTCCCGTGCAACTCGGCTGCTAGTCCCCCTATCATGCAGAATGTTAATGTCCTAGCTCATGTCCAAGGCACCAAAGCCAGCTAAAAAGTCAATAATCGATACCTAAAACTTGAATTGTACTACGTCTTACTGGGTATTACATCAACTTAGAAGCTACATCTGTGTTCTACTACGGTGCTTTTAGTGTCTCCGCATACCGCAGCACGCGACATAGCTTTGCAGACGAAAAGTACAAGCGTTTCAGAGAGAAGATCGGAAAATGTGACGATCTGGCTTTAAGTCGATTCGATAACAAATGACGAAAATGGAGGGATTTCTCGGGTTTTTACTACATATGAACACTTTTCACATTCTTCCGTGCAACTCGGCTGCTAGTCCTCCTTCATGCAAAATCTTAAGTTCCCGGCTAATGTCCAAGGCACAAAATCCAGCTAAAAATTCAATATTCAATACTTAAAACTCGAATTGTATTACTTCTTACTGGCTATTACATCAACTTAGAAGCTTGATCTGTGTTCTACTATGGTGCTTTTAGTGTCTCAGCATACCGCAGCACGCGACATAGCTTTGCAGACGATAAGTACAAGTGTTTCAGAGAGAAGAGCGGCCAATGTGACGATCTGGCTTTAAGTCGATTCGATAACAAATGACGAAAACGGACGGATTTCTCAGGTTTTTACTACATTTGAACACTTTTCACATTCTCCCGTGCAACTCGGCTGCTAGTCCTCCTTCATGCAATATCTTAAGTTCCTAGCTCGTGTCCAAAGCACCAAAGAAGGGTAAAAAGTCAATAACCGATACCTAAAACTTTAATTGTACTACTTCTTACTGGCTATTACATCAACTTAGAAGCCTCATCTGTGTTCTACTACGGTGATTTTAGTGTCTCCGCACACCGCAGCACGGGACATTGCTTTGTAGACGATAAGTACAACCGTTTCAGAGAGATGAGCGCACAATGTGACGATCTGGCTTTAAGTCGGTTCGATAACAAAAGGCGAAAAAAGACCAATTTCTCAGGTTTTTACTACATATGAACACTTTTCACATTCTCCCGTGCAACTCGGCTGCTAGTCCTCCTTTCATGCAGAATCTTAAGGTCCTAGCTCAAGTCCAAGGCACCAAAGCCAGCTAAAAAGTAAATAATCGATACCTAATACTTGAATTGTACTATATCTTACTGGCTATTACATCAACTTAGAAGCTTCATCTGTGTTCTACTATGGTGCTTTTACTGTCTCCGCATACCGCAGCACGCGACATAGCTTTGCAGACGATAAGTTCAAGCGTTTCAGAGATAAGAGCGGCCAATGTGACGATCTGGCTTTAAGTCGATTCGATAACAAATGACGAAAACAGACGGATGTCTCAGGTTTTTACTACATATGAACACTTTTCACATTCTCCCGTGCAACTCGGCTGCTAGTCCTCCTTTCATGCAGAATCTTAAGGTCCTAGCTCATGTCCAAGGCACCAATGCCAGCTAAAAAGTCAATAATCGATACCTAAAACTTGAATTGTACTATATCTTACTGGCTATTACATCAACTTAGAAGCTTCATCTGTGTTCTACTATGGTACTTTTACTGTCTCCGCATACCGCAGCACGCGACATAGCTTTGCAGACGATAAGTACAACCGTTTCAGAGAGAAGAGCGGCCAATGTGACGATCTGGCTTTAAGTCGATAAGATAACAAATGACGAAATCGGACGGATGTCTCAGGTTTTTACTACATATGAACACTTTTCACATTCTCCCGTGCAACTCCGCTGCTAATCCTCCTTTCATGCAGAATCTTAAGGTCCTAGCTCATGTCCAAGGCACCAAAGCCAGCTAAAAAGTCAATATTCGATACCTAAAACTTGAATTGTACTACTTCTTACTGGCTATTACATCAACTTAGAAGCTTCATCTGTGTTCTACTATGGTGATTTTAGTGTCTCCGCATACCGCAGCACGCGACATAGCTTTGCACACGATAAGTACAACCGTTTCAGAGAGAAGAGCGGCCAATGTGACGATCTGGCTTTAAGTCGATTCGATAACAAATGACGAAAACGGACGGATTTCTCAGGTTTTTACTACATATGAACACATTTCACATTCTCCCGTGCAACACGGCTGCTAGTCCTTCTTTCATGCAGAATCTTTAGGTCCTAGCTCATGTCCAAGGCACCAATGCCAGGTAAAAAATCAATAATCGAAAACTAACACTTGAATTGTACTATATCTTACTGGCTATTACATCAACTTAGAAGCTTCATCTGTGTTCTACTACGGTGCTTTTAGTTCCTCCGCATACCGCAGCACGCGACATAGTTTTGCAGACGATTAGTACAACCGTTTAAGAGAGGAGAGCGTGGAATGTGACGATCTGGCTTTAAGTCGATTCGATAACAAATGACGAAAACGGATGGATTTCTCAGGTTTTTACTACATATGAACAGTTTACACATTCTCCCGTGCAACTCGGCTGCTAGTCCTCCTTTCATGCTGAATCTTAAGGTCCTAGCTCATGTCCAAAGCACCAAAGCCTGCTAAAGATCAATATTCAATACCTAAAACTTGAATTGTACTACTTCTTACTGGATATTACATCAACTTAGAAGCTTCATCTTTGTTCTACTGTGGTGATTTTAGTGTCTCCGCATACCGCAGCACGTGACATAGCTTTGCAGGCGATAAGAACAACCGATTCAGAGAGAATAGCGGCCAATGTGACGATCTGGCTTTAAGTCGATTCGATAACAAATGACGAAAACGGACGGATATCTCAGGTTTTTACTACATATGAACACTTTACACATTCTCCCGTGCAACTCGGCTGCTAGTCCCCCTATCATGCAGAATGTTAATGTCCTAGCTCATGTCCAAGGCACCAAAGCCAGCTAAAAAGTCAATAATCGATACCTAAAACTTGAATTGTACTACGTCTTACTGGGTATTACATCAACTTAGAAGCTACATCTGTGTTCTACTACGGTGCTTTTAGTGTCTCCGCATACCGCAGCACGCGACATAGCTTTGCAGACGAAAAGTACAAGCGTTTCAGAGAGAAGATCGGAAAATGTGACGATCTGGCTTTAAGTCGATTCGATAACAAATGACGAAAATGGAGGGATTTCTCGGGTTTTTACTACATATGAACACTTTTCACATTCTTCCGTGCAACTCGGCTGCTAGTCCTCCTTCATGCAAAATCTTAAGTTCCCGGCTAATGTCCAAGGCACAAAATCCAGCTAAAAATTCAATATTCAATACTTAAAACTCGAATTGTATTACTTCTTACTGGCTATTACATCAACTTAGAAGCTTGATCTGTGTTCTACTATGGTGCTTTTAGTGTCTCAGCATACCGCAGCACGCGACATAGCTTTGCAGACGATAAGTACAAGTGTTTCAGAGAGAAGAGCGGCCAATGTGACGATCTGGCTTTAAGTCGATTCGATAACAAATGACGAAAACGGACGGATTTCTCAGGTTTTTACTACATTTGAACACTTTTCACATTCTCCCGTGCAACTCGGCTGCTAGTCCTCCTTCATGCAATATCTTAAGTTCCTAGCTCGTGTCCAAAGCACCAAAGAAGGGTAAAAAGTCAATAACCGATACCTAAAACTTTAATTGTACTACTTCTTACTGGCTATTACATCAACTTAGAAGCCTCATCTGTGTTCTACTACGGTGATTTTAGTGTCTCCGCACACCGCAGCACGGGACATTGCTTTGTAGACGATAAGTACAACCGTTTCAGAGAGATGAGCGCACAATGTGACGATCTGGCTTTAAGTCGGTTCGATAACAAAAGGCGAAAAAAGACCAATTTCTCAGGTTTTTACTACATATGAACACTTTTCACATTCTCCCGTGCAACTCGGCTGCTAGTCCTCCTTTCATGCAGAATCTTAAGGTCCTAGCTCAAGTCCAAGGCACCAAAGCCAGCTAAAAAGTAAATAATCGATACCTAATACTTGAATTGTACTATATCTTACTGGCTATTACATCAACTTAGAAGCTTCATCTGTGTTCTACTATGGTGCTTTTACTGTCTCCGCATACCGCAGCACGCGACATAGCTTTGCAGACGATAAGTTCAAGCGTTTCAGAGATAAGAGCGGCCAATGTGACGATCTGGCTTTAAGTCGATTCGATAACAAATGACGAAAACGGACGGATGTCTCAGGTTTTTACTACATATGAACACTTTTCACATTCTCCCGTGCAACTCGGCTGCTAGTCCTCCTTTCATGCAGAATCTTAAGGTCCTAGCTCATGTCCAAGGCACCAATGCCAGCTAAAAAGTCAATAATCGATACCTAAAACTTGAATTGTACTATATCTTACTGGCTATTACATCAACTTAGAAGCTTCATCTGTGTTCTACTATGGTACTTTTACTGTCTCCGCATACCGCAGCACGCGACATAGCTTTGCAGACGATAAGTACAACCGTTTCAGAGAGAAGAGCGGCCAATGTGACGATCTGGCTTTAAGTCGATAAGATAACAAATGACGAAATCGGACGGATGTCTCAGGTTTTTACTACATATGAACACTTTTCACATTCTCCCGTGCAACTCCGCTGCTAATCCTCCTTTCATGCAGAATCTTAAGGTCCTAGCTCATGTCCAAGGCACCAAAGCCAGCTAAAAAGTCAATATTCGATACCTAAAACTTGAATTGTACTACTTCTTACTGGCTATTACATCAACTTAGAAGCTTCATCTGTGTTCTACTATGGTGATTTTAGTGTCTCCGCATACCGCAGCACGCGACATAGCTTTGCACACGATAAGTACAACCGTTTCAGAGAGAAGAGCGGCCAATGTGACGATCTGGCTTTAAGTCGATTCGATAACAAATGACGAAAACGGACGGATTTCTCAGGTATTTTTTTACATATGAACACTTTTCACATTCTCCTGGGCAACTCGGCTGCTAGTCCTCCTTTCATGCAGAATGTTAACGTCCTAGCTCATGTCCAAGGCACCAAAGCCAGCTAAAAATTCAATATTGAATACCTAAAACTTGAATTGTACTACTTCTTACTGGCTATTACATCAACTTAGAAACTTCATCTGTGTTCTACTATGGTGCTTTTAGTGTCCTCGCATACCGCAGCACGCGACATAGCTTTGCAGACGATAAGTACAACCGTTTCAGAGAAAAGAGCGGCCAATGTGACGATCTGGCTTTAAGTCGATTCGATAACAAATGACGAAAACGGTCGGGTGTCTCAGGTTTTTACTACATATGAACACTTTTCACATTCTCCCGTGCAACTCCGCTGCTAATCCTCCGTTCATGCAGAATCTTAAGGTCCTAGCTCAGGTCCAAGGCACCAAAGATAGCTAAAAAGTCAATAATCGATACCTAAAACTTGAATTGTACTACTTCTTACTGGCTATTACATCAACTTAGAAGCTTCATCTGTGTTCTACTATGGTGATTTTAGTGTCTCCGCATACCGCAGCACGCGACTTAGCTTTGCAGACGATAAGTACAACCGTTTCAGAGAGAAGAGCGGCCAATGTGACGATCTGGCTTTAAGTCGATTCGATAACAAATGACGAAAACGGACGGATTTCTCGGGTTTTTACTACATGTGAAGACTTTTCACATTCTCCCGTGCAAATCGGCTGCTAGTCCTCCTTTCATGCAGAATGTTAAGGTCCTAGCTCATGTCCAAGGCACCAAAGCCAGCTAAAAAGTCAATAATCGATACCTAAAACTTGAATTGTACTACGTCTTACTGGGTATTACATCAACTTAGAAGCTTCATCTGTGTTCTACTACGGTGCTTTTAGTGTCTCCGCATACCGCAGCAAGCGACATAGCTTTGCAGACGAAAAGTACAACCGTTTCAGAGAGAAGAGCGGCCAATGTGACGATCTGGCTTTAAGTCGATTCGATAACAAATGACGAAAACGGACGGGTGTCTCAGGTTTTTACTACATATGAACACTTTTCACATTCTCCCGTGCAACTAAGCTGCTAATCCTCCGTTCATGCAGAATCTTAAGGTCCTAGCTCATGTCCAAGGCACCAAAGCCAGCTAAAAAGTCCATAATCAATACCTAAAACTTGAATTGTACTACGTCTTACTGGCTATTACATCAACTTAGAAGCTTCATCTGTGTTCTACTACGGTGCTTTTAGTTCCTCCGCATACCGCAGCACGCGACATAGTTTTGCAGACGATTAGTACAACCGTTTCAGAGAGGAGAGCGTGGAATGTGACGATCTGGCTTTAAGTCGATTCGATAACAAATGACGAAAACGGACGTATTTCTCAGGTTTTTACTACTTTTGAACACTTTTTACATTCTCCCGTGCACCTCGGCTGCTAGTCCTCCTTCATGCAAAATCTTAAGTTCCTAGCTCGTGTCCAAGGCACCAAAGAAGGGTAAAATGTCAATAACCGTTAGCTAAAACTTTAATTGTACTACTTTTTACTGGCTATTACATCAACTTAGAAGCTTCATCTGTGTTCTACTATGGTGCTTTTAGTGTCTCCGCATACCGCAGCACGCGACATAGCATTGCAATCGATAAGTACAACCGTTTCAGAGAGAAGAGCGGCCAATGTGACGATCTGGCTTTAAGTCGATTCGATAACAAATGACGAAAATGGAGGGATTTCTCGGGTTTTTACTACATATGAACACTTTTCACATTCTTCCGTGCAACTCGGCGGCTAGTCCTCCTTCATGCAAAATCTTAAGTTCCCGGCTAATGTCCAAGGCACAAAATCCAGCTAAAAATTCAATATTCAATACTTAAAACTCGAATTGTATTACTTCTTACTGGCTATTACATCAACTTAGAAGCTTGATCTGTGTTCTACTATGGTGCCTTTAGTGTCTCAGCATACCGCAGCACGCGACATAGCTTTGCAGACGACAAGTACAAGTGTTTCAGAGAGAAGAGCGGCCAATGTGACGATCTGGCTTTAAGTCGATTCGATAACAAATGACGAAAACGGACGGATTTCTCAGGTTTTTACTACATTTGAACACTTTTCACATTCTCCCGTGCAACTCGGCTGCTAGTCCTCCTTTCATGCTGAATATTAAGGACCTAGCTCATGTCCAAGGCACAATATCCAGCAAAAAATTCAATATTCAATACCTAAAACTCGAATTTTACTACTTCTTACTGGCTATTACATCAACTTAGAAGCTTGATCTGTGTTCTACTATGGTGCTTTTAGTGTCTCAGCATACCGCAGCACGCTACATAGCTTTGCAGACGATAAGTACAAGTGTTTCAGAGAGAAGAGCGTCCAATGTGTCGATCTGGCTTTAAGTCGATTCGAAAACAAATGACGAAAACGGACGGATTTCTCAGGTTTTTACTACATTTGAACACTTTTCACATTCTCCCGTGCAACTCGGCTGCTAGTCCTCCTTCATGCAAAATCTTAAGTTCCTAGCTCGTGTCCAAAGCACCAAAGAAGGGTAAAAAGTCAATAACCGATACCTAAAACTTTAATTGTACTACTTCTTACTGGCTATTACATCAACTTAGAAGCCTCATCTGTGTTCTACTACGGTGATTTTAGTGTCTCCGCACACCGCAGCACGGGACATTGCTTTGTAGACGATAAGTACAACCGTTTCAGAGAGATGAGCGCACAATGTGACGATCTGGCTTTAAGTCGGTTCGATAACAAAAGGCGAAAAAAGACCGATTTCTCAGGTTTTTACTACATATGAACACTTTTCACATTCTCCCGTGCAACTCGGCTGCTAGTCCTCCTTTCATGCAGAATCTTAAGGTCCTAGCTCATGTCCAAGGCACCAATGCCAGCTAAAAATTCAATAATCGATACCTAAAACTTGAATTGTACTATATCTTACTGGCTATTACATCAACTTAGAAGCTTCATCTGTGTTCTACTATGGTACTTTTACTGTCTCCGCATACCGCAGCACGCGACATAGCTTTGCAGACGATAAGTACAACCGTTTCAGAGAGAAGAGCGGCCAATGTGACGATCTGGCTTTAAGTCGATAAGATAACAAATGACGAAATCAGACGGATGTCTCAGGTTTTTACTACATATGAACACTTTTCACATTCTCCCGTGCAACTCCGCTGCTAATCCTCCTTTCATGCAGAATCTTAAGGTCGTAGCTCATGTCCAAGGCACCAAAGCCAGCTAAAAAGTCAATAATCGATACCTAAAACTTGAATTGTACTACTTCTTACTGGCTATTACATCAACTTAGAAGCTTCATCTGTGTTCTACTATGGTGATTTTAGTGTCTCCGCATACCGCAGCACGCGACATAGCTTTGCAGACGATAAGTACAACCGTTTCAGAGAGAAGAGCGGCCAATGTGACGATCTGGCTTTAAGTCGATTCGATAACAAATGACGAAAACGGACGGATATCTCGGGTTTTTACTACATGTGAAGACTTTTCACATTCTCCCGTGCAAATCGGCTGCTAGTCCTCCTTTCATGCAGAATGTTAAGGTCCTAGCTCATGTCCAAGGCACCAAAGTCAGCTAAAAAGTCAGTAATTGATACCTAAAACTTGAATTGTACTACTTCTTACTGGCTATTACATCAACTTAGAAGCTTCATCTGTGTTCTACTATGGTGATTTTAGTGTCTCCGCATACCGCAGCACGCGACATAGCTTTGCAGACGATAAGTACAACCGTTTCAGAGAGAAGAGCGGCCAATGTGACGATCTGGCTTTAAGTCGATTCGATAACAAATGACGAAAACGGACGGATTTCTCAGGTTTTTACTACATATGAACACATTTCACATTCTCCCGTGCAACACGGCTGCTAGTCCTTCTTTCATGCAGAATCTTTAGGTCCTAGCTCATGTCCAAGGCACCATTGCCAGGTAAAAAATCAATAATCGATAACTAACACTTGAATTGTACTATATCTTACTGGCTATTACATCAACTTAGAAGCTTCATCCGTGTTCTACTATGGTGCTTTTACTGTCTCCGCATACCGCAGCACGCGACATAGCTTTGCAGACGATAAGTACAACCGTTTCAGAGAGAAGAGCGGCCAATGTGACGATCTGGCTTTAAGTCGATTCGATAACAAATGACGAAAACGGACGGGTGTCTCAGGTTTTTACTACATATGAACACTTTTCACATTCTCCCGTGCAACTAAGCTGCTAATCCTCCGTTCATGCAGAATCTTAAGGTCCTAGCTCATGTCCAAGACACCAAAGCCAGCTAAAAAGTCCATAATCAATACCTAAAACTTGAATTGTACTACGTCTTACTGGCTATTACATCAACTTAGAAGCTTCATCTGTGTTCTACTACGGTGCTTTTAGTTCCTCCGCATACCGCAGCACGCGACATAGTTTTGCAGACGATTAGTACAACCGTTTCAGAGAGAAGAGCGTGGAATGTGACGATCTGGCTTTAAGTCGATTCGATAACAAATGACGAAAACGGACGGATTTCTCAGGTTTTTACTACATATGAACAGTTTACACATTCTCCCGTGCAACTCGGCTGCTAGTCCTCCTTTCATGCTGAATCTTAAGGTCCTAGCTCATGTCCAAAGCACCAAAGCCTGCTAAAGATCAATATTCAATACCTAAAAGTTGAATTGTACTACTTCTTACTGGATATTACATCAACTTAGAAGCTTCATCTTTGTTCTACTGTGGTGATTTTAGTGTCTCCGCATACCGCAGCACGTGACATAGCTTTGCAGGCGATAAGAACAACCGATTCAGAGAGAATTAGGGCCAATGTGACGATCTGGCTTTAAGTCGATTCGATAACAAAAGACGAAAACGGACGGATATCTCAGGTTTTTACTACATATGAACACTTTACACATTCTCCCGTGCAACTCGGCTGCTAGTCCCCCTATCATGCAGAATGTTAATGTCCTAGCTCATGTCCAAGGCACCAAAGCCAGCTAAAAAGTCAATAATCGATACCTAAAACTTGAATTGTACTACGTCTTACTGGGTATTACATCAACTTAGAAGCTTCATCTGTGTTCTACTACGGTGCTTTTAGTGTCTCCGCATACCGCAGCACGCGACATGGCTTTGCAGACGAAAAGTACAAGCGTTTCAGAGAGAAGATCGGAAAATGTGACGATCTGGCTTTAAGTCGATTCGATAACAAATGACGAATATGGAGGGATTTCTCGGGTTTTTACTACATATGAACACTTTTCACATTCTTCCGTGCAACTCGGCTGCTAGTCCTCCTTCATGCAAAATCTTAAGTTCCCGGCTAATGTCCAAGGCACAAAATCCAGCTAAAAATTCAATATTCAATACTTAAAACTCGAATTGTATTACTTCTTACTGGCTATTACATCAACTTAGAAGCTTGATCTGTGTTCTACTATGGTGCTTTTAGTGTCTCAGCATACCGCAGCACGCGACATAGCTTTGCAGACGATAAGTACAAGTGTTTCAGAGAGAAGAGCGGCCAATGTGACGATCTGGCTATAAGTCGATTCGATAACAAATGACGAAAACGGACGGATTTCTCAGGTTTTTACTACATTTGAACACTTTTCACATTCTCCCGTGCAACTCGGCTGCTAGTCCTCCTTTCATGCAGAATATTAAGGTCCTAGCTCATGTCCAAGGCACAATATCCAGCAAAAAATTCAATATTCAATACCTAAAACTCGAATTTTACTACTTCTTACTGGCTATTACATCAACTTAGAAGCTTGATCTGTGTTCTACTATGGTGCTTTTAGTGTCTCAGCATACCGCAGCACGCTACATAGCTTTGCAGACGATAAGTACAAGTGTTTCAGAGAGAAGAGCGGCCAATGGGTCGATCTGGCTTTAAGTCGATTCGAAAACAAATGACGAAAACGGACGGATTTCTCAGGTTTTTACTACATTTGAACACTTTTCACATTCTCCCGTGCAACTCGGCTGCTAGTCCTCCTTCATGCAAAATCTTAAGTTCCTAGCTCGTGTCCAAAGCACCAAAGAAGGGTAAAAAGTCAATAACCGATACCTAAAACTTTAATTGTACTACTTCTTACTGGCTATTACATCAACTTAGAAGCCTCATCTGTGTTCTACTACGGTGATTTTAGTGTCTCCGCACACCGCAGCACGGGACATTGCTTTGTAGACGATAAGTACAACCGTTTCAGAGAGATGAGCGCACAATGTGACGATCTGGCTTTAAGTCGGTTCGATAACAAAAGGCGAAAAAAGACCGATTTCTCAGGTTTTTACTACATATGAACACTTTTCACATTCTCCCGTGCAACTCGGCTGCTAGTCCTCCTTTCATGCAGAATCTTAAGGTCCTAGCTCATGTCCAAGGCACCAATGCCAGCTAAAAAGTCAATAATCGATACCTAAAACTTGAATTGTACTATATCTTACTGGCTATTACATCTACTTAGAAGCTTCATCTGTGTTCTACTATGGTACTTTTACTGTCTCCGCATACCGCAGCACGCGACATAGCTTTGCAGACGATAAGTACAACCGTTTCAGAGAGAAGAGCGGCCAATGTGACGATCTGGCTTTAAGTCGATAAGATAACAAATGACGAAATCGGACGGATGTCTCAGGTTTTTACTACATATGAACACTTTTCACATTCTCCCGTGCAACTCCGCTGCTAATCCTCCTTTCATGCAGAATCTTAAGGTCCTAGCTCATGTCCAAGGCACCAAAGCCAGCTAAAAAGTCAATATTCGATACCTAAAACTTGAATTGTACTACTTCTTACTGGCTATTACATCAACTTAGAAGCTTCATCTGTGTTCTACTATGGTGATTTTAGTGTCTCCGCATACCGCAGCACGCGACATAGCTTTGCAGACGATAAGTACAACCGATTCAGAGAGAATAGCGGCCAATGTGACGATCTGGCTTTAAGTCGATTCGATAACAAATGACGAAAACGGACGGATATCTCAGGTTTTTACTACATATGAACACTTTACACATTCTCCCGTGCAACTCGGCTGCTAGTCCCCCTATCATGCCGAATGTTAATGTCCTAGCTCATGTCCAAGGCACCAAAGCCAGCTAAAAAGTCAATAATCGATACCTAAAACTTGAATTGTACTACGTCTTACTGGGTATTACATCAACTTAGAAGCTTCATCTGTGTTCTACTACGGTGCTTTTAGTGTCTCCGCATACCGCAGCACGCGACATAGCTTTGCAGACGAAAAGTACAAGCGTTTCAGAGAGAAGATCGGAAAATGTGACGATCTGGCTTTAAGTCGATTCGATAACAAATGACGAAAACGGACGTATTTCTCAGGTTTTTACTACTTTTGAACACTTTTTACATTCTCCCGTGCACCTCGGCTGCTAGTCCTCCTTCATGCAAAATCTTAAGTTCCTAGCTCGTGTCCAAGGCACCAAAGAAGGGTAAAATGTCAATAACCGATGGCTAAAACTTGAATTGTACTACTTTTTACTGGCTATTACATCAACTTAGAAGCTTCATCTGTGTTCTACTATGGTGCTTTTAGTGTCTCCGCATACCGCAGCACGCGACATAGCATTGCAATCGATTAGTACATCCGTTTCAGAGAGAAGAGCGGCCAATGTGACGATCTGGCTTTAAGTCGATTCGATAACAAATGACGAAAATGGAGGGATTTCTCGGGTTTTTACTACATATGAACTCTTTTCACATTCTTCCGTGCAACTCGGCTGCTAGTCCTCCTTTATGCAAAATCTTAAGTTCCCGGCTAATGTCCAAGGCACAAAATCCAGCTAAAAATTCAATATTCAATACTTAAAACTCGAATTGTATTACTTCTTACTGGCTATTACATCAACTTAGAAGCATGATCTGTGTTCTACTATGGTGCTTTTAGTGTCTCAGCATACCGCAGCACGCGACATAGCTTTGCAGACGATAAGTACAAGTGTTTCAGAGAGAAGAGCGGCCAATGTGTCGATCTGGCTTTAAGTCGTTTCGAAAACAAATGATGAAAACGGACGGATTTCTCAGGTTTTTACTACATTTGAACACTTTTCACATTCTCCCGTGCAACTCGGCTGCTAGTCCTCCTTCATGCAAAATCTTAAGTTCCTAGCTCGTGTCCAAAGCACCAAAGAAGGGTAAAAAGTCAATAACCGATACCTAAAACTTTAATTGTACTGCTTCTTACTGGCTATTACATCAACTTAGAAGCCTCATCTGTGTTCTACTACGGTGATTTTAGTGTCTCCGCACACCGCAGCACGGGACATTGCTTTGTAGACGATAAGTACAACCGTTTCAGAGAGATGAGCGCACAATGTGACGATCTGGCTTTAAGTCGGTTCGATAACAAAAGGCGAAAAAAGACCGATTTCTCAGGTTTTTACTACATATGAACACTTTTCACATTCTCCCGTGCAACTCGGCTGCTAGTCCTTCTTTCATGCAGAATCTTAAGGTCCAAGCTCAAGTCCAAGGCACCAAAGCCAGCTAAAAAGTAAATAATCGATACCTAATACTTGAATTGTACTATATCTTACTGGCTATTACATCAACTTAGAAGCTTCATCTGTGTTCTACTATGGTGCTTTTACTGTCTCCGCATACCGCAGCACGCGACATAGCTTTGCAGACGATAAGTTCAAGCGTTTCAGAGATAAGAGCGGCCAATGTGACGATCTGGCTTTAAGTCGATTCGATAACAAATGACGAAAACGGACGGATGTCTCAGGTTTTTACTACATATGAACACTTTTCACATTCTCCCGTGCAACTCGGCTGCTAGTCCTCCTTTCATGCAGAATCTTAAGGTCCTAGCTCATGTCCAAGGCACCAATGCCAGCTAAAAATTCAATAATCGATACCTAAAACTTGAATTGTACTATATCTTACTGGCTATTACATCAACTTAGAAGCTTCATCTGTGTTCTACTATGGTACTTTTAATGTCTCCGCATACCGCAGCACGCGACATAGCTTTGCAGACGATAAGTACAACCGTTTCAGAGAGAAGAGCGGCCAATGTGACGATCTGGCTTTAAGTCGATTCGATAACAAATGACGAAAACGGACGGATTTCTCAGGTATTTTTTTACATATGAACACTTTTCACATTCTCCTGGGCAACTCGGCTGCTAGTCCTCCTTTCATGCAGAATGTTAACGTCCTAGCTCATGTCCAAGGCACCAAAGCCAGCTAAAAATTCAATATTGAATACCTAAAACTTGAATTGTACTACTTCTTACTGGCTATTACATCAACTTAGAAGCTTCATCTGTGTTCTACTATGGTGATTTTAGTGTCTCCGCATACCGCAGCACGCGACATAGCTTTGCAGACGATAAGTACAACCGATTCAGAGAGAATAGCGGCCAATGTGACGATCTGGCTTTAAGTCGATTCGATAACAAATGACGAAAACGGACGGATATCTCAGGTTTTTACTACATATGAACACTTTACACATTCTCCCGTGCAACTCGGCTGCTAGTCCCCCTATCATGCAGAATGTTAATGTCCTAGCTCATGTCCAAGGCACCAAAGCCAGCTAAAAAGTCAATAATCAATACCTAAAACTTGAATTGTACTACGTCTTACTGGGTATTACATCAACTTAGAAGCTTCATCTGTGTTCTACTACGGTGCTTTTAGTGTCTCCGCATACCGCAGCACGCGACATAGCTTTGCAGACGAAAAGTACAAGCGTTTCAGAGAGAAGATCGGAAAATGTGACGATCTGGCTTTAAGTCGATTCGATAACAAATGACGAAAACGGACGTATTTCTCAGGTTTTTACTACTTTTGAACACTTTTTACATTCTCCCGTGCACCTCGGCTGCTAGTCCTCCTTCATGCAAAATCTTAAGTTCCTAGCTCGTGTCCAAGGCACCAAAGAAGGGTAAAATGTCAATAACCGATAGCTAAAACTTGAATTGTACTACTTTTTACTGGCTATTACATCAACTTAGAAGCTTCATCTGTGTTCTACTATGGTGCTTTTAGTGTCTCCGCATACCGCAGCACGCGACATAGCATTGCAATCGATAAGTACAACCGTTTCAGAGAGAAGAGCGGCCAATGTGACGATCTGGCTTTAAGTCGATTCGATAACAAATGACGAAAATGGAGGGATTTCTCGGGTTTTTACTACATATGAACACTTTTCACATTCTTCCGTGCAACTCGGCTGCTAGTCCTCCTTCATGCAAAACCTTAAGTTCCCGGCTAATGTCCAAGGCACAAAATCCAGCTAAAAATTCAATATTCAATACTTAAAACTCGAATTGTATTACTTCTTACTGGCTATTACATCAACTTAGAAGCATGATCTGTGTTCTACTATGGTGCTTTTAGTGTCTCAGCATACCGCAGCACGCGACATAGCTTTGCAGACGATAAGTAAAAGTGTTTCAGAGAGAAGAGCGTCCAATGTGACGATCTGGCTTTAAGTCGATTCGATAACAAATGACGAAAACGGACGGATTTCTCAGGTTTTTACTACATTTGGACACTTTTCACATTCTCCCGTGCAACTCGGCTGCTAGTCCTCCTTTCATGCAGAATATTAAGGACCTAGCTCATGTCCAAGGCACAATATCCAGCAAAAAATTCAATATTCAATACCTAAAACTCGAATTTTACTACTTCTTACTGGCTATTACATCAACTTAGAAGCTTGATCTGTGTTCTACTATGGTGCTTTTAGTGTCTCAGCATACCGCAGCACGCTACATAGCTTTGCAGACGATAAGTACAAGTGTTTCAGAGAGAAGAGCGGCCAATGTGTCGATCCGGCTTTAAGTCGATTCGAAAACAAATGATGAAAACGGACGGATTTCTCAGGTTTTTACTACATTTGAACACTTTTCACATTCTCCCGTGCAACTCGGCTGCTAGTCCTCCTTCATGCAAAATCTTAAGTTCCTAGCTCGTGTCCAAAGCACCAAAGAAGGGTAAAAAGTCAATAACCGATACCTAAAACTTTAATTGTACTACTTCTTACTGGCTATTACATCACCTTAGAAGCCTCATCTGTGTTCTACTACGGTGATTTTAGTGTCTCCGCACACCGCAGCACGGGACATTGCTTTGTAGACGATAAGTACAACCGTTTCAGAGAGATGAGCGCACAATGTGACGATCTGGCTTTAAGTCGGTTCGATAACAAAAGGCGAAAAAAGACCGATTTCTCAGGTTTTTACTACATATGAACACTTTTCACATTCTCCCGTGCAACTCGGCTGCTAGTCCTCCTTTCATGCAGAATCTTAAGGTCCAAGCTCAAGTCCAAGGCACCAAAGCCAGCTAAAAAGTAAATAATCGATAACTAATACTTGAATTGTACTATATCTTACTGGCTATTACATCAACTTAGAAGCTTCATCTGTGTTCTACTATGGTGCTTTTACTGTCTCCGCATACCGCAGCACGCGACATAGCTTTGCAGACGATAAGTTCAAGCGTTTCAGAGATAAGAGCGGCCAATGTGACGATCTGGCTTTAAGTCGATTCGATAACAAATGACGAAAACGGACGGATGTCTCAGGTTTTTACTACATATGAACACTTTTCACATTCTCCCGTGCAACTCGGCTGCTAGTCCTCCTTTCATGCAGAATCTTAAGGTCCTAGCTCATGTCCAAGGCACCAATGCCAGCTAAAAATTCAATAATCGATACCTAAAACTTGAATTGTACTATATCTTACTGGCTATTACATCAACTTAGAAGCTTCATCTGTGTTCTACTATGGTACTTTTACTGTCTCCGCATACCGCAGCACGCGACGTAGCTTTGCAGACGATAAGTACAACCGTTTCAGAGAGAAGAGCGGCCAATGTGACGATCTGGCTTTAAGTCGATTCGATAACAAATGACGAAAACGGACGGATTTCTCAGGTATTTTTTTACATATGAACACTTTTCACATTCTCCTGGGCAACTCGGCTGCTAGTCCTCCTTTCATGCAGAATGTTAACGTCCTAGCTCATGTCCAAGGCACCAAAGCCAGCTAAAAATTCAATATTGAATACCTAAAACTTGAATTGTACTACTTCTTACTGGCTATTACATCAACTTAGAAGCTTCATCTGTGTTCTACTATGGTGCTTTTAGTGTCTCCGCATACCGCAGCACGCGACATAGCTTTGCAATCGATAAGTACAACCGTTTCAGAGAGAAGAGCGGCCAATGTGACGATCTGGCTTTAAGTCGATTCGATAACAAATGACGAAAACGGACGGATTTCTCAGGTTTTTACTACATATGAACACATTTCACATTCTCCCGTGCAACACGGCTGCTAGTCCTTCTTTCATGCAGAATCTTTAGGTCCTAGCTCATGTCCAAGGCACCAATGCATGCTAAAAAGTCAATAATCGATAACTGAAACTTGAATTGTACTATATCTTACTGGCTATTACATCGACTTAGAAGCTTCATCTGTGTTCTACTATGGTGCTTTTACTGTCTCCGCATACCGCAGCACGCGACATAGCTTTGCAGACGATAAGTACAACCGTTTCAGAGAGAAGAGCACCAATGTGACGATCTGGCTTTAAGTCGATTCGATAACAAATGACGAAAACGGACGGATGTCTCAGGTTTTTACTACATATGAACACTTTTCACACTCTCCCATGCAACTCGGCTGCTAGTCCTCCTTTCATGCAGAACGTTAAGGTCCTAGTTCATGTCCAAGGCACCAAAGCCAGCTAAAAAGTCAATAATCAATACCTAAAACTTGAATTGTACTACTTCTTACTGGCTATTACATCAACTTAGAAGCTTCATCTGTGTTCTACTATGGTGCTTTTAGTGTCTCCGCATACCGCAGCACGCGACATAGCTTTGCAGACGATAAGTAAAAGCGTTTCAGAGATAAGAGCGGCCAATGTGACGATCTGGCTTTAAGTCGATTCGATAACAAATGACGAAAACGGACCTATTTCTCAGGTTTTCACTACATATGAACACTTTTCACATTCTCCCGTGCAACTCGGCTGCTAGTCCTCCTTTCATGCAGAACGTTAAGGTGCTAGCTCATGTCCAAGGCACCAAAGCCAGCTAAAAAATCAATAATCGATTCCTAAAACTTGAATTGTACTACTTCTTACTGGCTATTACATCAACTTAGAAGCTTCATCTGTGTTCTACTATGGTGATTTTAGTGTCTCCGCATACCGCAGCACGCGACATAGCTTTGCAGACGAGAAGTACAACCGTTTCAGAGAGAAGAGCGGCCAATGTGACGATCTGGCTTTAAGTCGATTCGATAACAAACGACGAAAACGGACCGATTTCTCAGGTTTTTACTACATATGAACACTTTACACATTCTCCCGTGCAACAGGGCTGCTAGTCCTCCTTTCATGCAGAGTGTAAAGTTCCTAGCTCATGTCCAAGGCACCAAAGCCAGCTAAAAATTCAATATTGAATACCTAAAATTTGAATTGTACTACTTCTTACTGGCTATTACATCAACTTAGAAGCTTCATCTGTGTTCTACTATGGTGCTTTTAGTGTCTCCGCATACCGCAGCACGCGACATAGCTTTGCAATCGATAAGTACTACCGTTTCAGAGAGAAGAGCGGCCAATGTGACGATCTGGCTTTAAGTCGATTCGATAACAAATGACGAAAACGGACGGATTTCTCGGGTTTTTACTACATGTTAAGACTTTTCACATTCTCCCGTGCAAATCGGCTGCTAGTCCTCATTTCATGCAGAATCTTAAGGTCCTAGCTCATGTCCAAGGCACCAATGCCAGCTAAAAAGTCAATAATCGATACCTAAAACTTGAATAGTACTATATCTTACTGGCTATTACATCAACTTAGAAGCTTGATCTGTGTTCTACTATGGTGCTTTTACTGTCTCCGCATACCGCAGCACGCGACATAGCTTTGCAGACGATAAGTACAACCGTTTCAGAGAGAAGAGCGGCCAATATTACGATCTAGCTTTAAGTCGATTCGATGACAAATGACGAAAACGGACGGATGTCTCAGGTTTTTACTTCATATGAACACTTTTCACATTCTCCCGTGAAACTCCGCTGCTAATCCTCCTTTCATGCAGAATCTTAAGGTCCTAGCTCATGTCCAAGGCACCAAAGCCAGCTAAAACGTCAATAATCGATAACTAAAACTTGTATTGTACTACTTCTTACTGGCTATTACATCAACTTAGAAGTTTTATCTGTGTTCTACTATGGTGCTTTTAGTGTCTCCGCATACCGCAGCACGCGACAAAGCTTTCCAGACGATAAGTACAACTTTTTCAGAGAGAAGAGCAGCCAATGTGACGATCTGGCTTTAAGTCGATTTGATAACAAATGACGAAAACGAACAGATTTCTCAGGTTTTTACTACATATGAACACTTTTCACATTTGCCCGTGCAACTCGGCTGCTAGTCCTCCTTTCATGCAGAATGTTAAGGTCCTAGCTCATGTCCAAGGCACCAAAGCCAGCTAAAACGTCAATAATCGATAACTAAAACTTGTATTGTACTACTTCTTACTGGCTATTACATCAACTTAGAAGTTTCATCTGTGTTCTACTGTGGTGCTTTTAGTGTCTCCGCATACCGCAGCACGCGACATAGCTTTGCAATCGATAAGTACAACCGTTTCAGAGAGAAGAGCGGCCAATGTGACGATCTGGCTTTAAGTCGGTTCGATAACAAAAGGCGAAAAAAGACCGATTTCTCAGGTTTTTACTACATATGAACACTTTTCACATTCTCCCGTGCAACTCGGCTGCTAGTCCTCCTTTCATGCAGAATCTTAAGGTCCAAGCTCAAGTCCAAGGCACCAAAGCCAGCTAAAAAGTAAATAATCGATAACTAATACTTGAATTGTACTATATCTTACTGGCTATTACATCAACTTAGAAGCTTCATCTGTGTTCTACTATGGTGCTTTTACTGTCTCCGCATACCGCAGCACGCGACATAGCTTTGCAGACGATAAGTTCAAGCGTTTCAGAGATAAGAGCGGCCAATGTGACGATCTGGCTTTAAGTCGATTCGATAACAAATGACGAAAACGGACGGATGTCTCAGGTTTTTACTACATATGAACACTTTTCACATTCTCCCGTGCAACTCGGCTGCTAGTCCTCCTTTCATGCAGAATCTTAAGGTCCTAGCTCATGTCCAAGGCACCAATGCCAGCTAAAAATTCAATAATCGATACCTAAAACTTGAATTGTACTATATCTTACTGGCTATTACATCAACTTAGAAGCTTCATCTGTGTTCTACTATGGTACTTTTACTGTCTCCGCATACCGCAGCACGCGACATAGCTTTGCAGACGATAAGTACAACCGTTTCAGAGAGAAGAGCGGCCAATGTGACGATCTGGCTTTAAGTCGATTCGATAACAAATGACGAAAACGGACGGATTTCTCAGGTATTTTTTTACATATGAACACTTTTCACATTCTCCTGGGCAACTCGGCTGCTAGTCCTCCTTTCATGCAGAATGTTAACGTCCTAGCTCATGTCCAAGGCACCAAAGCCAGCTAAAAATTCAATATTGAATACCTAAAACTTGAATTGTACTACTTCTTACTGGCTATTACATCAACTTAGAAGCTTCATCTGTGTTCTACTATGGTGCTTTTAGTGTCTCCGCATACCGCAGCACGCGACATAGCTTTGCAATCGATAAGTACAACCGTTTCAGAGAGACGAGCGGCCAATGTGACGATCTGGCTTTAAGTCGATTCGATAACAAATGACGAAAACGGACGGGTGTCACAGGTTTTTACTACATATGAACACTTTTCACATTCTCCCGTGCAACTCCGCTGCTAATCCTCCGTTCATGCAGAATCTTAAGGTCCTAGCTCAGGTCCAAGGCACCAAAGATAGCTAAAAAGTCAATAATCGATACCTAAAACTTGAATTGTACTACTTCTTACTGGCTATTACATCAACTTAGAAGCTTCATCTGTGTTCTACTATGGTGATTTTAGTGTCTCCGCATACCGCAGCACGCGACTTAGCTTTGCAGACGATAAGTACAACCGTTTCAGAGAGAAGAGCGGCCAATGTGACGATCTGGCTTTAAGTCGATTCGATAACAAACGACGAAAACGGACCGATTTCTCAGGTTTTTACTACATATGAACACTTTACACATTCTCCCGTGCAACAGGGCTGCTAGTCCTCCTTTCATGCAGAGTGTAAAGTTCCTAGCTCATGTCCAAGGCACCAAAGCCAGCTAAAAATTCAATATTGAATACCTAAAATTTGAATTGTACTACTTCTTACTGGCTATTACATCAACTTAGAAGCTTCATCTGTGTTCTACTATGGTGCTTTTAGTGTCTCCGCATACCGCAGCACGCGACATAGCTTTGCAATCGATAAGTACAACCGTTTCAGAGAGAAGAGCGGCCAATGTGACGATCTGGCTTTAAGTCGATTCGATAACAAATGACGAAAACGGACGGATTTCTCGGGTTTTTACTACATGTTAAGACTTTTCACATTCTCCCGTGCAAATCGGCTGCTAGTCCTCATTTCATGCAGAATCTTAAGGTCCTAGCTCATGTCCAAGGCACCAATGCCAGCTAAAAAGTCAATAATCGATACCTAAAACTTGAATAGTACTATATCTTACTGGCTATTACATCAACTTAGAAGCTTGATCTGTGTTCTACTATGGTGCTTTTACTGTCTCCGCATACCGCAGCACGCGACATAGCTTTGCAGACGATAAGTACAACCGTTTCAGAGAGAAGAGCGGCCAATATTACGATCTAGCTTTAAGTCGATTCGATGACAAATGACGAAAACGGACGGATGTCTCAGGTTTTTACTTCATATGAACACTTTTCACATTCTCCCGTGAAACTCCGCTGCTAATCCTCCTTTCATGCAGAATCTTAAGGTCCTAGCTCATGTCCAAGGCACCAAAGCCAGCTAAAACGTCAATAATCGATAACTAAAACTTGTATTGTACTACTTCTTACTGGCTATTACATCAACTTAGAAGTTTTATCTGTGTTCTACTATGGTGCTTTTAGTGTCTCCGCATACCGCAGCACGCGACAAAGCTTTCCAGACGATAAGTACAACTTTTTCAGAGAGAAGAGCAGCCAATGTGACGATCTGGCTTTAAGTCGATTTGATAACAAATGACGAAAACGAACAGATTTCTCAGGTTTTTACTACATATGAACACTTTTCACATTTGCCCGTGCAACTCGGCTGCTAGTCCTCCTTTCATGCAGAATGTTAAGGTCCTAGCTCATGTCCAAGGCACCAAAGCCAGCTAAAACGTCAATAATCGATAACTAAAACTTGTATTGTACTACTTCTTACTGGCTATTACATCAACTTAGAAGTTTCATCTGTGTTCTACTGTGGTGCTTTTAGTGTCTCCGCATACCGCAGCACGCGACATAGCTTTGCAATCGATAAGTACAACCGTTTCAGAGAGAAGAGCGGCCAATGTGACGATCTGGCTTTAAGTCGGTTCGATAACAAAAGGCGAAAAAAGACCGATTTCTCAGGTTTTTACTACATATGAACACTTTTCACATTCTCCCGTGCAACTCGGCTGCTAGTCCTCCTTTCATGCAGAATCTTAAGGTCCAAGCTCAAGTCCAAGGCACCAAAGCCAGCTAAAAAGTAAATAATCGATAACTAATACTTGAATTGTACTATATCTTACTGGCTATTACATCAACTTAGAAGCTTCATCTGTGTTCTACTATGGTGCTTTTACTGTCTCCGCATACCGCAGCACGCGACATAGCTTTGCAGACGATAAGTTCAAGCGTTTCAGAGATAAGAGCGGCCAATGTGACGATCTGGCTTTAAGTCGATTCGATAACAAATGACGAAAACGGACGGATGTCTCAGGTTTTTACTACATATGAACACTTTTCACATTCTCCCGTGCAACTCGGCTGCTAGTCCTCCTTTCATGCAGAATCTTAAGGTCCTAGCTCATGTCCAAGGCACCAATGCCAGCTAAAAATTCAATAATCGATACCTAAAACTTGAATTGTACTATATCTTACTGGCTATTACATCAACTTAGAAGCTTCATCTGTGTTCTACTATGGTACTTTTACTGTCTCCGCATACCGCAGCACGCGACATAGCTTTGCAGACGATAAGTACAACCGTTTCAGAGAGAAGAGCGGCCAATGTGACGATCTGGCTTTAAGTCGATTCGATAACAAATGACGAAAACGGACGGATTTCTCAGGTATTTTTTTACATATGAACACTTTTCACATTCTCCTGGGCAACTCGGCTGCTAGTCCTCCTTTCATGCAGAATGTTAACGTCCTAGCTCATGTCCAAGGCACCAAAGCCAGCTAAAAATTCAATATTGAATACCTAAAACTTGAATTGTACTACTTCTTACTGGCTATTACATCAACTTAGAAGCTTCATCTGTGTTCTACTATGGTGCTTTTAGTGTCTCCGCATACCGCAGCACGCGACATAGCTTTGCAATCGATAAGTACAACCGTTTCAGAGAGACGAGCGGCCAATGTGACGATCTGGCTTTAAGTCGATTCGATAACAAATGACGAAAACGGACGGGTGTCACAGGTTTTTACTACATATGAACACTTTTCACATTCTCCCGTGCAACTCCGCTGCTAATCCTCCGTTCATGCAGAATCTTAAGGTCCTAGCTCAGGTCCAAGGCACCAAAGATAGCTAAAAAGTCAATAATCGATACCTAAACCTTGAATTGTACTACTTCTTACTGGCTATTACATCAACTTAGAAGCTTCATCTGTGTTCTACTATGGTGATTTTAGTGTCTCCGCATACCGCAGCACGCGACTTAGCTTTGCAGACGATAAGTACAACCGTTTCAGAGAGAAGAGCGGCCAATGTGACGATCTGGCTTTAAGTCGATTCGATAACAAATGACGAAAACGGACGGATATCTCGGGTTTTTACTACATGTGAAGACTTTTCACATTCTCCCGTGCAAATCGGCTGCTAGTCCTCCTTTCATGCAGAATGTTAAGGTCCTAGCTCATGTCCAAGGCACCAAAGTCAGCTAAAAAGTCAGTAATTGATACCTAAAACTTGAATTGTACTACTTCTTACTGGCAATTACATCAACTTAGAAGCTTCATCTGTGTTCAACTATGGTGATTTTAGTGTCTCCGCATACCGCAGCACGCGACATAGCTTCGCAGACGATAAGTACAGCCGTTTCAGAGAGAAGAGCGGCCAATGTGACGATCTGGCTTTAAGTCGATTCGATAACAAATGACGAAAACGGACGGATTTCTCAGGTTTTTACTACATATGAACACATTTCACATTCTCCCGTGCAACACGGCTGCTAGTCCTTCTTTCATGCAGAATCTTTAGGTCCTAGCTCATGTCCAAGGCACCAATGCATGCTAAAAAGTCAATAATCGATAACTGAAACTTGAATTGTACTATATCTTACTGGCTATTACATCGACTTAGAAGCTTCATCTGTGTTCTACTATGGTGCTTTTACTGTCTCCGCATACCGCAGCACGCGACATAGCTTTGCAGACGATAAGTACAACCGTTTCAGAGAGAAGAGCACCAATGTGACGATCTGGCTTTAAGTCGATTCGATAACAAATGACGAAAACGGACGGATGTCTCAGGTTTTTACTACATATGAACACTTTTCACACTCTCCCATGCAACTCGGCTGCTAGTCCTCCTTTCATGCAGAACGTTAAGGTCCTAGTTCATGTCCAAGGCACCAAAGCCAGCTAAAAAGTCAATAATCAATACCTAAAACTTGAATTGTACTACTTCTTACTGGCTATTACATCAACTTAGAAGCTTCATCTGTGTTCTACTATGGTGCTTTTAGTGTCTCCGCATACCGCAGCACGCGACATAGCTTTGCAGACGATAAGTACAACCGTTTCAGAGAGAAGAGCGGCCAATGTGACGATCTGGCTTTAAGTCGATTCGATAACAAATGACGAAAACGGACGGATTTCTCAGGTATTTTTTTACATATGAACACTTTTCACATTCTCCTGGGCAACTCGGCTGCTAGTCCTCCTTTCATGCAGAATGTTAACGTCCTAGCTCATGTCCAAGGCACCAAAGCCAGCTAAAAATTCAATATTGAATACCTAAAACTTGAATTGTACTACTTCTTACTGGCTATTACATCAACTTAGAAGCTTCATCTGTGTTCTACTATGGTGCTTTTAGTGTCTCCGCATACCGCAGCACGCGACATAGCTTTGCAATCGATAAGTACAACCGTTTCAGAGAGACGAGCGGCCAATGTGACGATCTGGCTTTAAGTCGATTCGATAACAAATGACGAAAACGGACGGGTGTCACAGGTTTTTACTACATATGAACACTTTTCACATTCTCCCGTGCAACTCCGCTGCTAATCCTCCGTTCATGCAGAATCTTAAGGTCCTAGCTCAGGTCCAAGGCACCAAAGATAGCTAAAAAGTCAATAATCGATACCTAAAACTTGAATTGTACTACTTCTTACTGGCTATTACATCAACTTAGAAGCTTCATCTGTGTTCTACTATGGTGATTTTAGTGTCTCCGCATACCGCAGCACGCGACTTAGCTTTGCAGACGATAAGTACAACCGTTTCAGAGAGAAGAGCGGCCAATGTGACGATCTGGCTTTAAGTCGATTCGATAACAAATGACGAAAACGGACGGATATCTCGGGTTTTTACTACATGTGAAGACTTTTCACATTCTCCCGTGCAAATCGGCTGCTAGTCCTCCTTTCATGCAGAATGTTAAGGTCCTAGCTCATGTCCAAGGCACCAAAGTCAGCTAAAAAGTCAGTAATTGATACCTAAAACTTGAATTGTACTACTTCTTACTGGCAATTACATCAACTTAGAAGCTTCATCTGTGTTCTACTATGGTGATTTTAGTGTCTCCGCATACCGCAGCACGCGACATAGCTTTGCAGACGATAAGTACAGCCGTTTCAGAGAGAAGAGCGGCCAATGTGACGATCTGGCTTTAAGTCGATTCGATAACAAATGACGAAAACGGACGGATTTCTCAGGTTTTTACTACATATGAACACATTTCACATTCTCCCGTGCAACACGGCTGCTAGTCCTTCTTTCATGCAGAATCTTTAGGTCCTAGCTCATGTCCAAGGCACCAATGCATGCTAAAAAGTCAATAATCGATAACTGAAACTTGAATTGTACTATATCTTACTGGCTATTACATCGACTTAGAAGCTTCATCTGTGTTCTACTATGGTGCTTTTACTGTCTCCGCATACCGCAGCACGCGACATAGCTTTGCAGACGATAAGTACAACCGTTTCAGAGAGAAGAGCACCAATGTGACGATCTGGCTTTAAGTCGATTCGATAACAAATGACGAAAACGGACGGATGTCTCAGGTTTTTACTACATATGAACACTTTTCACACTCTCCCATGCAACTCGGCTGCTAGTCCTCCTTTCATGCAGAACGTTAAGGTCCTAGTTCATGTCCAAGGCACCAAAGCCAGCTAAAAAGTCAATAATCAATACCTAAAACTTGAATTGTACTACTTCTTACTGGCTATTACATCAACTTAGAAGCTTCATCTGTGTTCTACTATGGTGCTTTTAGTGTCTCCGCATACCGCAGCACGCGACATAGCTTTGCAGACGATAAGTAAAAGCGTTTCAGAGATAAGAGCGGCCAATGTGACGATCTGGCTTTAAGTCGATTCGATAACAAATGACGAAAACGGACCTATTTCTCAGGTTTTTACTACATATGAACACTTTTCACATTCTCCCGTGCAACTCGGCTGCTAGTCCTCCTTTCATGCAGAACGTTAAGGTGCTAGCTCATGTCCAAGGCACCAAAGCCAGCTAAAAAGTCAATAATCGATACCTAAAACTTGAATTGTACTACTTCTTACTGGCTATTACATCAACTTAGAAGCTTCATCTGTGTTCTACTATGGTGATTTTAGTGTCTCCGCATACCGCAGCACGCGACATAGCTTTGCAGACGAGAAGTACAACCGTTTCAGAGAGAAGAGCGGCCAATGTGACGATCTGGCTTTAAGTCGATTCGATAACAAACGACGAAAACGGACCGATTTCTCAGGTTTTTACTACATATGAACACTTTACACATTCTCCCGTGCAACAGGGCTGCTAGTCCTCCTTTCATGCAGAGTGTAAAGTTCCTAGCTCATGTCCAAGGCACCAAAGCCAGCTAAAAATTCAATATTGAATACCTAAAATTTGAATTGTACTACTTCTTACTGGCTATTACATCAACTTAGAAGCTTCATCTGTGTTCTACTATGGTGCTTTTAGTGTCTCCGCATACCGCAGCACGCGACATAGCTTTGCAATCGATAAGTACAACCGTTTCAGAGAGAAGAGCGGCCAATGTGACGATCTGGCTTTAAGTCGATTCGATAACAAATGACGAAAACGGACGGATTTCTCGGGTTTTTACTACATGTTAAGACTTTTCACATTCTCCCGTGCAAATCGGCTGCTAGTCCTCATTTCATGCAGAATCTTAAGGTCCTAGCTCATGTCCAAGGCACCAATGCCAGCTAAAAAGTCAATAATCGATACCTAAAACTTGAATAGTACTATATCTTACTGGCTATTACATCAACTTAGAAGCTTGATCTGTGTTCTACTATGGTGCTTTTACTGTCTCCGCATACCGCAGCACGCGACATAGCTTTGCAGACGATAAGTACAACCGTTTCAGAGAGAAGAGCGGCCAATATTACGATCTAGCTTTAAGTCGATTCGATGACAAATGACGAAAACGGACGGATGTCTCAGGTTTTTACTTCATATGAACACTTTTCACATTCTCCCGTGAAACTCCGCTGCTAATCCTCCTTTCATGCAGAATCTTAAGGTCCTAGCTCATGTCCAAGGCACCAAAGCCAGCTAAAACGTCAATAATCGATAACTAAAACTTGTATTGTACTACTTCTTACTGGCTATTACATCAACTTAGAAGTTTTATCTGTGTTCTACTATGGTGCTTTTAGTGTCTCCGCATACCGCAGCACGCGACAAAGCTTTCCAGACGATAAGTACAACCGTTTCAGAGAGAAGAGCAGCCAATGTGACGATCTGGCTTTAAGTCGATTTGATAACAAATGACGAAAACGAACGGATTTCTCAGGTTTTTACTACATATGAACACTTTTCACATTTGCCCGTGCAACTCGGCTGCTAGTCCTCCTTTCATGCAGAATGTTAAGGTCCTAGCTCATGTCCAAGGCACCAAAGCCAGCTAAAACGTCAATAATCGATAACTAAAACTTGTATTGTACTACTTCTTACTGGCTATTACATAAACTTAGAAGTTTCATCTGTGTTCTACTGTGGTGCTTTTAGTGTCTCCGCATACCGCAGCACGCGACATAGCTTTGCAATCGATAAGTACAACCGTTTCAGAGAGAAGAGCGGCCAATGTGACGATCTGGCTTTAAGTCGATTCGATAACAAATGACGAAAACGGACGTATTTCTCAGGTTTTTACTACATATGAACACTTTTCACATTCTCCCGTGCAAATCGGCTGCTAGTCCTATTTTCATGCAGAATGTTAAGGTCCTAGCTCATGTCCAAGGCACCAAAGCCAGATAAAAGGTCAATAATCGATACCTAAATCTTGAATTGTACTACTTCTTCCTGGCTATTACATCAACATAGAAGCTTCATCTGTGTTCTACTATGGTGCTTTTAGTGTATCAGCATACCGTAGCACGCGACATAGCTTTGCAGACGATAAGTACAAGTGTTTTGGAGAGAAGAGCGGCCAATGTGACGATCTGGCTTTAAGTCGATTCGATAACAAATGACGAAAACGGACGGATTTCTCAGGTTTTTACTACATATGAACACTTTTCACATCTCCTGTGCAACTCGGCTGCTAGTCCTCCTTTCATGTAGAATCTTAAGGTCCTAGCTCAAGTCCAAGGCACCAAAGCCAGCTAAAAAGGCAATATTCAATACCTAAAACTTGAATTGTACTACTTCTTACTGGCTATTACATCAACTTAGAAGCTTCATCCGTGTTCTGCTATGGTGCTTTTAGTGTCTCAGCATGCCGCAGCACGCGACATAGCTTTGCAGACGATAAGTACAACCGTTTAAGAGAGAAGAGCGGCCAATGTGACGATCTGGCTTTAAGTCGATTCGATAACAAATGACGAAAACGGACGGATTTCTCAGGTTTTTACTACATATGAACACTTTTCACATTCTCCCGTGCAACTCGGCTGCTAGTCCTCCTTCATGCAAAATCTTAATTTCCTAGCTCATGTCCAAAGCACCAAAGAAGGGTAAAAAGTCAAAAACCGATACCTAAAACTTTAATTGTACTACTTCTTACTGGCTATTACATCAACTTAGAAGCTTCATCTGTGTTCTACTATGGTGCTTTTAGTGTGTCCGCATACCGCAGCACGCGACATAGCTTTGCAGACGATAAGTACAACTTTTTCAGAGAGAAGAGCGGCCAATGTGACGATCTGGCTTGAAGTCGATTCGACAACAAATGACGAAAACGGACGGATTTCTCAGGTTTTTACTACGTATGAACACTTTTCACATTCTCGCGTGCAACTCGGCTGCTAGTCCTCCTTTCATGCAGAATCTTAAGGTCCTAGCTCATGTCCAAGGCACCAAAGCCAGCTAAAAAGTCAATAATCGATACCTAAAACTTGAATTGTACTACTTCTTACTGGCTATTACATCAACTTAGAAGCTTCATCTGTTTTCTACTATGGTGATTTTAGTGTCTCCGCATACCGCAGCACGCGACATAGCTTTGCAGACGAGAAGTACAATCGTTTCAGAGAGAAGAGCGGCCAATGTGACGATCTGGCTTTAAGTCGATTCGATAACAAACGACGAAAACGGACCGATTTCTCAGGTTTTTACTACATATGAACACTTTACACATTCTCCCGTGCAACAGGGCTGCTATTCCTCCTTTCATGCAGAATCTTAAGGTCCTAGCTCATGTCCAAGGCACCAAAGCCAGCTAAAAAGTCAATAAACGATATCTAAAACTTGAATTGTACTACTTCTTCCTGGCTATTACATCAACTTAGAAGCTTCATCTGTGTTCCACTTTGGTGCTTTTAGTGTCTCCGCATACCGCAGCACGCGACATATCTTTGCAGACGATAAGTACAAGTGTTCCAGAGAGAAGAGCGGCCAATGTGACGATCTGGCTTTAAGTCGATTCGATAACAAATGACGAATACGGACGGATTTCTCAGGTTTTTACTACATATGAACACTTTTCAGATTCTCCCGTGCAACTCGGCTGCCAGTCCTCCTTTCATGCAGAATCTTAAGGTCCTAGCTCATGTCCAAGGCACCAAAGCCAGGAAAAAAGTCAATAATCGATACCTAAAACTTGAATTGTACTACTTCTTACTGGCTATTACATCAACTTAGAAGCTTTATCTGTGTTCTACTATGGTGCTTTTAGTGTCTCAGAATACCGCAGCACGCGACATAGCTTTGCAGACGATAAGTACAACCGTTTCAGAGAGAAGAGCTGCCAATGTGACGATCTGGCTTGAAGAAGATTCGATAACAAATGATGAAAACGGACGGATTTCTAGGTTTTTACTACATATGAACACTTTTCATATTCTCCCGTGCAACTCCGCTGCTAATCCTCCTTTCATGCAGAAGCTTAAGGTCCTAGCTCATGTCCAAGGCACCAAAGCAAGCTAAAAAGTCAATAATCGATACCTAAAACTTGAATTGTACTACTTCTTACTGGCTATTACATCAACTTAGGAGCTTCATCTGTGTTCTACTATGGTGCTTTTAGTGTCTCCGCATACCGCAATACGCGACATAGGTTTGCACACGATAAGTACAACCATTTCAGAGAAGAATAGCGGCCAATGTGACGATCTGGCTTTAAGTAGATTCGATAACAAATGACGTAAACGGACGGATGTCTCAGGTTTTTACTACATATGAACATTTTTCACATTCTCCCGTGCAACGCGGCTGCTAGTCCTCCTTTCATGCAGAATCTTAAGGTCCTAGCTCATGTCCAAGGTACCAAAGCCAGCTGAAAAGGCAATAATCGATACCTAAAACTTGAATTGTACTACATCTTACTGGCTATTACATCAACTAAGAAGCTTCATCTGTGTTCTACTATGGTGATTTTAGTGTCTCCGCATACCGCAGCACGCGACATAGCTTCGCAGACGATAAGTACAACCGTTTCAGAGAGAGGAGCGGCCAATGAGACGATCTGGCTTTAAGTCGATTCGATAACAAATGACGAAAACGGACGGATTTCTCAGGTTTTTACTACATATGAACACTTTTCACACACTCCCGTGCAACTCGGCTGCTAGTCCTCCTTACATGCAGAATCTTAAGGTCCTAGATCATGTCCAAGGCACCACAGCCAGCTAAAAAGTCAATAATCGATACCTAAAACTTGAATTGTATTACTTCTTACTGGCTATTACATCAACTTAGAAGCATCATCTGTGTTCTACTATGGTGGTTTTACTGTCTCCGCATACCGCATCACGCGACATAGCTTTGCAGACGATAAGTACAACCGATTCAGAGAGAAGAGCGGCCAATGTGACGATCTGGCTTCAAGTTGATTCGATAACAAATGACGAAATCGGACGGATTTCTCAGGTTTTTACTACATATGAACACTTTTCACATTCTCCCATGCAATTCGGCTGCTAGTCCTACTTTCATGCACAATCTTAAGGACATAGATCATGACCAATGCACCAAAGCCAGCTAAAAAGTCAATTATCGATACCTAAAACTTGAATTGTACTACTTCTTACTGGCTATTACATCAACTTAGAAGCTTCATCTGTGTTCTACTATGGTGGTTTTAGTGTCTCCGCATACCGCAGCACGCGACATAGCTTTGCAGTCGATAAGTACAAGCGTTTCAGAGAGAAGAGCGCCCAATGTGACGATCTGGCTTTAAGTCAGTTCGATAACAAATGACGAAAACGGACATATTTCTCAGGCTTTTACTACATTTGTACACTTTTCACATTTTCCCGTGCAACTCGGTTGCTAGTCCTCCTTTCATGCTGAATCTTAAGGTCCTAGCTCATGTCCAATTCACCAAAGCCAGCTAAAACGTCAATAATCGATACCTAAAACTTGAATTGTACTACTTCTTACTGGCTATTACATCAATTTAGAAGCTTCATCTGTGTTCTACTATAGTGATTTTAGTGTCTCCGCCTACCGCAGCACGTGACATAGCTTTGCAGACGATAAGTACAACCGTTTCAGAGAGAAGAGCGGCCAATGTGGCGATCTGGCTTTAAGTAGATTCGATAACAAATGACGAAAACGGACGGATTTCTCAGGATTTTACAACATATGAACACTTTTCGCATTCTCCCGTGCAAATCGGCTGCTAGTCCTCCTTTCATGCAGAATCTTAAGGTCCTAGCTCATGTCCAAGGCACCAAAGCCAGCTAAAAAGTCAATAATCGATACCTAAAACTTGAATTGTACTACTTCTTCCTGGCTATTACATCAACTTAGAAGCTTCATCTGTGTTCTACTATGGTGCTTTTAGTGTCTCAGCATACCGCAGCACGCGACATAGCTTTGCAGACGATAAGTACAACCGTTTCAGAGAGAAGAGCGGCCAATGTGACGATCTGGCTTTAAGTCGATTCGATAACAAATGACGAAAACGGACGGATTTCTAGGTTTTTACTACATATGAACACTTTTCATATTCTCCCGTGCAATCCGCTGCTAATCCTCCTTTCATGCAGAATCTTAAGGTCCTAGCTCATGTCCAAGGCACCAAAGCCAGCTAAAAAGTCAATAATCGATTCCTAAAACTTGAATTGTACTACTTCTTCCTTTGCTATTACATCAACTTAGAAGCTTCATCTGTGTTCTACTATGGTGCTTTTAGTGTCTCAGAATACCGCAGCACGCGACATAGCTTTGCAGACGATAAGTACAACCGTTTCAGAGAGAAGAGCGGCCAATGTGACGGTCTGGCTTTAAGTCGATTCGATAACAAATGACGAAAACGGACGGATTTCTCAGGTTTTTACTACATATGAGCACTTTTCATATTCTCCCGTGCAACTCCGCTGCTAATTTCCTTTCATGCACAATCTTAAGGTCCTAGCTCATGTCCAAGGCACCAAAGCCAGCTAAAAAGTCAATATTCGATACCTAAAACTTGAATTTTACTACTTCTTACTGGCTATTACATCAACTTAGAAGCTACATCTGTGTTCTACTATGGTGCTTTTACTGTCTCCGCCTACCGCAGCACGCGACATAGCTTTGCAGACGATAAGTACTACCGTTTCAGAGAGAAGAGCGGCCAATGTGACGATCTGGCATTACGTCGATTCGATAACAAATGACGAAAACGGACGGATTTCTCAGGTTTTTACTACATATGAACACTTTTCACATTCTCCCGTGCAAATCGGCTGCTAGTCCTCCTTTCATGCAGAATCTTTAGGTCCTAGCTCATGTCCAAGGCACCAAAGCCAGCTAAAAAGTCAATAATCGATACCTAAAACTTGAATTGCACTATTTCTTACTGGCTATTACATCAACTTAGAAGCTTCATCTGTGTTCTACTATGGTGCTTTTCGTGTCTCCGCATACCGCAGCACGCGACATAGCTTTGCAATCGATAAGTACAAACGTTTCAGACAGAGGAGCGGCCAATGTGACGATCTGGCTTTACGTCGATTCGATAACAAATGACGAAAACGGACGGAGTTCTCAGGTTTTTACTACATATGAACACTTTTCACATTCTCCTATGCAAATTGGCTGCTAGTCCTCCTTTCATGCAGAATGTTAAGGTCCTGGCTCATGTCCAAGGCTCCAAGACAGCTATAAAGTCAATAATCGATACCTAAGACTTGAATTGTACTACTTCTTACTGGCTATTACATCAACTTAGAAGCTTTATCTGTGTTGTACTATGGTGCTTTTAGTGTCTCAGAATACCGCAGCACGCGACATAGCTTTGCAGACGATAAGTACAACCGTTTCAGAGAGAAGAGCGGCCAATGTGACGATCTGGCTTTAAGTCGATTCGATAACAAATAACGAAAACTGACGGATTTCTCAGGTTAATACTACATATGAACACTTTTCACATTCTCCCGTGCAAATCGGCTGCTAGTCCTCCTTTCATGCAGAATCTTAAGGTCCTATCTCATGTCCAAGGTACCAAAGCCAGTTAAAAAGTCAATAATCGATACCAAAAACTTGAATTGGATTACTTCTTACTGGCTATTACATCAACTTAGAAGCCTCATCTGTTTTCTACTATGGTGATTTTAGTGTCTCCGCATACCGCAGCACGCGACATAGCTTTGCAGACGATAAGTACAACCGTTTCAGAGAGGAGAGCGGCCAATGTGACGATCTGGCTTTAAGTCGGTTCGATAACAAATGACGAAAACGGACGGATGTCTATGGTTTTTACTACATATGAACACTTTTCATATTCTCCCGTGTAACTCCGCTGCTAATCCTCCTTTCATGCAGAATCTTAAGGTCCTAGCTCATGTCCAAGGCACCAAAGCCAGATAAAAGTCAATAATCGATACCTAATACTTGAGTTGTACTACTTCTTCCTGGCTATTACATCAACATAGAAGCTTCATCTGTGTTCTACTATGGTGCTTTTACTGTCTCCGCATACCGCAGCACGCGACATAGCTTTGCAGACGAGAAGTACAACCGTTTCAGAAAGAAGAGCGGCCAATGAGACGATCTTGCTTTAAGTCGATTCGATAACAAATGACGAAAGCGGACGGATTTCTCAGGTTTTTACTACATATGAACACTTTTCTCATTCTCCCGTGCAACTCTCCTGCTAGTCCTCTTTTCATGCAGAATCTTAAGGTCCTAGCTCATGTCCAAGGCACCAAAGCCAGCTAAAAAGTCAATAATCGATACCTAAAACTTGAATTGGATTACTTCTTACTGGCTATTACATCAACTTAGAAGCTTCATCTGTGTTCTACTATGGTGCTTTTAGTGTCTCCGCATATCGCAGCACGCGACATAGCTTTGTAGACGATAAGTACAACCGTTTCAGAGAGAAGAGCGGCCAATGTGACGATCTGGCTTTAAGTAGATTCGATAACAAATGACGAAAGCGGACCTATTTCTCAGGTTTTTACTCCATATGAACACTTTTCTCATTCTCCGGTGCAACTCGGCTGCTAGTCCTCCTTTCATGCAGAATCATAAGGTCCTAGCTCATGTCCAAGGCACCAAAGCCAGCTAAAACGTCAATAATCGATACCTAAAACTTGAATTGTACTACTTCTTACTGGCTATAACATCAACTTAGAAGCTTCATCTGTGTTCTACTATGGTGCCTTTAGTGTCTCCGCATACCACAGCACGCGACATAGCTTTGCAATCGATAAGTACAAGCGTTTCAGAGAGAAGATCGGAAAATGTGACGATCTGGCTTTAAGTCGATTCGATAACAAATGACGAAAACGGACGTATTTCTCAGGTTTTTACTACTTTTGAACACTTTTTACATTCTCCCGTGCACCTCGGCTGCTAGTCCTCCTTCATGCAAAATCTTAAGTTCCTAGCTCGTGTCCAAGGCACCAAAGAAGGGTAAAATGTCAATAACCGATAGCTAAAACTTGAATTGTACTACTTTTTACTGGCTATTACATCAACTTAGAAGTTTCATCTGTGTTCTACTATGGTGGTTTTACTGTCTCCGCATACCGCATCACGCGACATAGCTTTGCAGACGATAAGTACAACCGATTCAGAGAGAAGAGTGGTCAATGTGACGATCTGGCTTCAAGTTGATTCGATAACAAATGACGAAATCGGACGGATTTCTCAGGTTTTTACTACATATGAACACTTTTCACATTCTCCCATGCAATTCGGCTGCTAGTCCTACTTTCATGCACAATCTTAAGGACATAGATCATGACCAATGCACCAAAGCCAGCTAAAAAGTCAATTATCGATACCTAAAACTTGAATTGTACTACTTCTTACTGGCTATTACATCAACTTAGAAGCTTCATCTGTGTTCTACTATGGTGGTTTTAGTGTCTCCGCATACCGCAGCACGCGACATAGCTTTGCAGTCGATAAGTACAAGCGTTTCAGAGAGAAGAGCGCCCAATGTGACGATCTGGCTTTAAGTCAGTTCGATAACAAATGACGAAAACGGACATATTTCTCAGGCTTTTACTACATTTGTACACTTTTCACATTTTCCCGTGCAACTCGGTTGCTAGTCCTCCTTTCATGCTGAATCTTAAGTTCCTAGCTCATGTCCAATTCACCAAAGCCAGCTAAAACGTCAATAATCGATACCTAAAACTTGAATTGTACTACTTCTTACTGGCTATTACATCAACTTATAAGCTTCATCTGTGTTCTACTATAGTGATTTTAGTGTCTCCGCATACCGCAGCACGTGACATAGCTTTGCAGACAATAAGTACAACCGTTTCAGAGAGAAGAGCGGCCAATGTGGCGATCTGGCTTTAAGTAGATTCGATAACAAATGACGAAAACGGACGGATTTCTCAGGATTTTACAACATATGAACACTTTTCGCATTCTCCCGTGCAAATCGGCTGCTAGTCCTCCTTTCATGCAGAATCTTAAGGTCCTAGCTCACGTCCAAGGCACCAAAGCCAGCTAAAAAGTCAATAATCGATACCTAAAACTTGAATTGTACTACTTCTTCCTGGCTATTACATCAACTTAGAAGCTTCATCTGTGTTCTACTATGGTGCTTTTAGTGTCTCAGCATACCGCAGCACGCGACATAGCTTTGCAGACGATAAGTACAACCGTTTCAGAGAGAAGAGCGGCCAATGTGACGATCTGGCTTTAAGTCGATTCGATAACAAATGACGAAAACGGACGGATTTCTAGGTTTTTACTACATATGAACACTTTTCATATTCTCCCGTGCAATCCGCTGCTAATCCTCCTTTCATGCAGAATCTTAAGGTCCTAGCTCATGTCCAAGGCACCAAAGCCAGCTAAAAAGTCAATAATCGATTCCTAAAACTTGAATTGTACTACTTCTTCCTTTGCTATTACATCAACTTAGAAGCTTCATCTGTGTTCTACTATGGTGCTTTTAGTGTCTCAGAATATCGCAGCACGCGACATAGCTTTGCAGACGATAAGTACAACCGTTTCAGAGAGAAGAGCGGCCAATGTGACGGTCTGGCTTTAAGTCGATTCGATAACAAATGACGAAAACGGACGGATTTCTCAGGTTTTTACTACATATGAGCACTTTTCATATTCTCCCGTGCAACTCCGCTGCTAATTTCCTTTCATGCAGAATCTTAAGGTCCTAGCTCATGTCCAAGGCACCAAAGCCAGCTAAAAAGTCAATATTCGATACCTAAAACTTGAATTTTACTACTTCTTACTGGCTATTACATCAACTTAGAAGCTACATCTGTGTTCTACTATGGTGCTTTTACTGTCTCCGCCTACCGCAGCACGCGACATAGCTTTGCAGACGATAAGTACTACCGTTTCAGAGAGAAGAGCGGCCAATGTGACGATCTGGCATTACGTCGATTCGATAACAAATGACGAAAACGGACGGATTTCTCAGGTTTTTACTACATATGAACACTTTTCACATTCTCCCGTGCAAATCGGCTGCTAGTCCTCCTTTCATGCAGAATCTTAAGGTCCTAGCTCATGTCCAAGGCACCAAAGCCAGCTAAAAAGTCAATAATCGATACCTAAAACTTGAATTGCACTATTTCTTACTGGCTATTACATCAACTTAGAAGCTTCATCTGTGTTCTACTATGGTGCTTTTCGTGTCTCCGCATACCGCAGCACGCGACATAGCTTTGCAATCGATAAGTACAAACGTTTCAGACAGAGGAGCGGCCAATGTGACGATCTGGCTTTACGTCGATTCGATAACAAATGACGAAAACGGACGGAGTTCTCAGGTTTTTACTACATATGAACACTTTTCACATTCTCCTATGCAAATTGGCTGCTAGTCCTCCTTTCATGCAGAATGTTAATGTCCTGGCTCATGTCCAAGGCTCCAAGACAGCTATAAAGTCAATAATCGATACCTAAGACTTGAATTGTACTACTTCTTACTGGCTATTACATCAACTTAGAAGCTTTATCTGTGTTGTACTATGGTGCTTTTAGTGTCTCAGAATACCGCAGCACGCGACATAGCTTTGCAGACGATAAGTACAACCGTTTCAGAGAGAAGAGCGGCCAATGTGACGATCTGGCTTTAAGTCGATTCGATAACAAATAACGAAAACTGACGGATTTCTCAGGTTAATACTACATATGAACACTTTTCACATTCTCCCGTGCAAATCGGCTGCTAGTCCTCCTTTCATGCAGAATCTTAAGGTCCTAGCTCATGTCCAAGGTACCAAAGCCAGTTAAAAAGTCAATAATCGATACCAAAAACTTGAATTGGATTACTTCTTACTGGCTATTACATCAACTTAGAAGCCTCATCTGTTTTCTACTATGGTGATTTTAGTGTCTCCGCATACCGCAGCACGCGACATAGCTTTGCAGACGATAAGTACAACCGTTTCAGAGAGGAGAGCGGCCAATGTGACGATCTGGCTTTAAGTCGGTTCGATAACAAATGACGAAAACGGACGGATGTCTATGGTTTTTACTACATATGAACACTTTTCATATTCTCCCGTGCAACTCCGCTGCTAATCCTCCTTTCATGCAGAATCTTAAGGTCCCAGCTCATGTCCAAGGCACCAAAGCCAGATAAAAGTCAATAATCGATACCTAATACTTGAATTGTACTACTTCTTCCTGGCTATTACATCAACATAGAAGCTTCATCTGTGTTCTACTATGGTGCTTTTACTGTCTCCGCATACCGCAGCACGCGACATAGCTTTGCAGACGAGAAGTACAACCGTTTCAGAAAGAAGAGCGGCCAATGAGACGATCTTGCTTTAAGTCGATTCGATAACAAATGACGAAAGCGGACGGATTTCTCAGGTTTTTACTACATATGAACACTTTTCTCATTCTCCCGTGCAACTCTCCTGCTAGTCCTCTTTTCATGCAGAATCTTAAGGTCCTAGCTCATGTCCAAGGCACCAAAGCCAGCTAAAAAGTCAATAATCGATACCTAAAACTTGAATTGGATTACTTCTTACTGGCTATTACATCAACTTAGAAGCTTCATCTGTGTTCTACTATGGTGCTTTTAGTGTCTCCGCATATCGCAGCACGCGACATAGCTTTGTAGACGATAAGTACAACCGTTTCAGAGAGAAGAGCGGCCAATGTGACGATCTGGCTTTAAGTAGATTCGATAACAAATGACGAAAGCGGACCTATTTCTCAGGTTTTTACTCCATATGAACACTTTTCTCATTCTCCGGTGCAACTCGGCTGCTAGTCCTCCTTTCATGCAGAATCATAAGGTCCTAGCTCATGTCCAAGGCACCAAAGCCAGCTAAAACGTCAATAATCGATACCTAAAACTTGAATTGTACTACTTCTTACTGGCTATAACATCAACTTAGAAGCTTCATCTGTGTTCTACTATGGTGCTTTTAGTGTCTCCGCATACCACAGCACGCGACATAGCTTTGCAATCGATAAGTACAAGCGTTTCAGAGAGAAGATCGGAAAATGTGACGATCTGGCTTTAAGTCGATTCGATAACAAATGACGAAAACGGACGTATTTCTCAGGTTTTTACTACTTTTGAACACTTTTTACATTCTCCCGTGCACCTCGGCTGCTAGTCCTCCTTCATGCAAAATCTTAAGTTCCTAGCTCGTGTCCAAGGCACCAAAGAAGGGTAAAATGTCAATAACCGATAGCTAAAACTTGAATTGTACTACTTTTTACTGGCTATTACATCAACTTAGAAGCTTCATCTGTGTTCTACTATGGTGCTTTTAGTGTCTCCGCATACCACAGCACGCGACATAGCTTTGCAATCGATAAGTACAACCGTTTCAGAAAGAAGAGCGGCCAATGTGACGATCTGGCTTTAAGTCGATTCGATAACAAATGACGAAAATGGAAGGATTTCTCGGGTTTTTACTACATATGAACACTTTTCACATTCTTCCGTGCAACTCGGCTGCTAGTCCTCCTTCATGCAAAATCTTAAGTTCCCGGCTAATGTCCAAGGCACAAAATCCAGCTAAAAATTCAATATTCAATACTTAAAACTCGAATTGTATTACTTCTTACTGGCTATTACATCAACTTAGAATCTTGATCTGTGTTCTACTATGGTGCTTTTAGTGTCTCAGCATACCGCAGCACGCGACATAGCTTTGCAGACGATAAGTACAAGTGTTTCAGAGAGAAGAGCGGCCAATGTGACGATCTGGCTTTAAGTCGATTCGATAACAAATGACGAAAACGGACGGATTTCTCAGGTTTTTACTACATTTGAACACTTTTCACATTCTCCCGTGCAACTCGGCTGCTAGTCCTCCTTTCATGCTGAATATTAAGGTCCTAGCTCATGTCCAAGGCACAATATCCAGCAAAAAATTCAATATTCAATACCTAAAACTCGAATTTTACTACTTCTTACTGGCTATTACATCAACTTAGAAGCTTGATCTGTGTTCTACTATGGTGCTTTTAGTGTCTCAGCATACCGCAGCACGCGACATAGCTTTGCAGACGATAAGTACAAGTGTTTCAGAGAGAAGTGCGGCCAATGTGTCGATCTGGCTTTAAGTCGATTCGAAAACAAATGACGAAAACGGACGGATTTCTCAGGTTTTTACTACATTTGAATACTTTTCACATTCTCCCGTGCAACTCGGCTGTTAGTCCTCCTTCATGCAAAATCTTAAGTTCCTAGCTCGTGTCCAAAGCACCAAAGAAGGGTACAAAGTCAATAACCGATACCTAAAACTGTAATTGTACTACTTCTTACTGGGTATTACATCAAGTTAGAAGCATCATCTGAGTTCTACTATGGTGCATTCAGTGTGTCCGCATACCGCAGCACGCGACATAGCTTTGCAGACGATAAGTACAACCGTTTCAGAGAGAAGAGCGGCCAATGTGACGATCTGGCTTTAAGTCGATTCGATAACAAATGACGAAAACGGACGGATGTCTCAGGTTTTTACTACATATGAACACTTTTCACATTCTCCCGTGCAACTCGGCTGCTAGTCCTCCTTTCATGCAGAATCTTAAGGTCCTAGCTCATGTCCAAGGCACCAAAGCCAGCTAAAAAGTCAATAATCGATAACTAAAACTTGAATTGTACTACTTCTTACTGGCTATTACATCAACTTAGAAGCTTCATCTGTGTTCTACTATGGTGCTTTCAGTGTCTCAGCATACCGCAGCACGTGACATAGCCTTACAGACCATAAGTACAACCGTTTCAGAGAGAAGAGCGGCCAATATGACGATCTGGCTTTAAGTCGATTCGATAACAAATGACGAAAACGGACGGATGTCTCAGGTTTTTACTACATATGAACACTTTTCACATTCTCCCGTGTAACTCCGCTGCTAATCCTCCTTTCATGCAGAATCTTAACGTCCTAGCTCATGTCCAAGGCACCAAAGCCAGCTAAAAAGTCAATATTCGATACCTAAAACTTGAATTGTACTACTTCTTACTGGCTATTACATCAACTTAGAAGCTTCATCTGTGTTCTACTATGGTGCTTTTAGTGTCTCCGCATACCGCAGCACGCGACATAGCTTTGCAATCGATAAGTACAACCGTTTCAGAGAGAAGAGCGGCCAATGTGACGATCTGGCTTTAAGTCGATTCGATAACAAATGACGAAAACGGACGTATTTCTCAGGTTTTTACTACATTTGAACACTTTTGACATTCTCCCGTGCAACTCGGCTGCTAGTCCTCCTTTCATGCAGAATCTTAAGGTCCTAGCTCATGTCCAAGGCACCAAAGCCAGCTAAAAAGTCAATAATCGATACCTAAAACTTGAATTGGATTACTTCTTACTGGCTATTACATCAACTTAGAAGCTTCATCTGTGTTCTACTATGGTGCTTCTAGTGTCTCCGCATACCGCAGCACGCGACATAGTTTTGCAGATGATTAGTACAACCGTTTCAGAGAGAAGAGCGTGGAATGTGACGATCTGGCTTTAAGTCGATTCGATAACAAATGACGAAAACGGACGGATTTCTCAGGTTTTTACTACATATGAACAGTTTACACATTCTCCCGTGCAACTCGGCTGCTAGTCCTCCTTTCATGCTGAATCTTAAGGTCCTAGCTCATGTCCAAAGCACCAAAGCCTGCTAAAAATCAATATTCAATACCTAAAACTTGAATTGTACTACTTCTTACTGGATATTACATCAACTTAGAAGCTTCATCTTTGTTCTACTGTGGTGATTTTAGTGTCTCCGCATACCGCAGCACGTGACATAGCTTTGCAGGCGATAAGAACAACCGATTCAGAGAGAATAGCGGCCAATGTGACGATCTGGCTTTAAGTCGATTCGATAACAAATGACGAAAACGGACGGACATCTCAGGTTTTTACTACATATGAACACATTACACATTCTCCCGTGCAACTCGGCTGCTAGTCCCCCTATCATGCAGAATGTTAATGTCCTAGCTCATGTCCAAGGCACCAAAGCCAGCTAAAAAGTCAATAATCGATACCTAAAACTTGAATTGTACTACGTCTTACTGGGTATTACATCAACTTAGAAGCTTCATCTGTGTTCTACTACGGTGCTTTTAGTGTCTCCGCATACCGCAGCACGCGACATAGCTTTGCAGACGAAAAGTACAAGCGTTTCAGAGAGAAGATCGGAAAATGTGACGATCTGGCTTTACGTCGATTCGATAACAAATGACGAAAACGGACGTATTTCTCAGGTTTTTACTACTTTTGAACACTTTTTACATTCTCCCGTGCACCTCGGCTGCTAGTCCTCCTTCATGCAAAATCTTAAGTTCCTAGCTCGTGTCCAAGGCACCAAAGTAGGGTAAAATGTCAATAACCGATAGCTAAAACTTGAATTGTACTACTTTTTACTGGCTATTACATCAACTTAGAAGCTTCATCTGTGTTCTACTATGGTGCTTTTGGTGTCTCCGCATACCGCAGCACGCGACATAGCATTGCAATCGATAAGTACAACCGTTTCAGAGAGAAGAGCGGCCAATGTGACGATCTGGCTTTAAGTCGATTCGATAACAAATGACGAAAATGGAAGGATTTCTCGCGTTTTTACTACATATGAACACTTTTCACATTCTTCCGTGCAACTCGGCTGCTAGTCCTCCTACATGCAAAATCTTAAGTTCCCGGCTAATGTCCAAGGCACAAAATCCAGCTAAAAATTCAATATTCAATACTTAAATCTCGAATTGTATTACTTCTTACTGGCTATTACATCAACTTAGAAGCTTGATCTGTGTTCTACTATGGTGCTTTTAGTGTCTCAGCATACCGCAGCACGCGACATAGCTTTGCAGACGATAAGTACAAGTGTTTCAGAGAGAAGAGCGGCCAATGTGACGATCTGGCTTTAAGTCGATTCGATAACAAATGACGAAAACGGACGGATTTCTCAGGTTTTTACTACATTTGAACACTTTTCACATTCTCCCGTGCAACTCGGCTGCTAGTCCTCCTTTCATGCTGAATATTAAGGTCCTAGCTCATGTCCAAGGCACAATATCCAGCAAAAAATTCAATATTCAATACCTAAAACTCGAATTTTACTACTTCTTACTGGCTATTACATCAACTTAGAAGCTTGATCTGTGTTCTACTATGGTGCTTTTAGTGTCTCAGCATACCGCAGCACGCAACATAGCTTTGCAGACGATAAGTACAAGTGTTTCAGAGAGAAGAGCGGCCAATGTGTCGATCTGGCTTTAAGTCGATTCGAAAACAAATGACGAAAACGGACGGATTTCTCAGGTTTTTACTACATATGAACACTTTTCACATTCTCCCGTGTAACTCCGCTGCTAATCCTCCTTTCATGCAGAATCTTAAGGTCCTAGCTCATGTCCAAGACACCAAAGCCAGCTAAAAAGTCAATATTCGATACCTAAAACTTGAATTGTACTATATCTTACTGGCTATTACATCAACTTAGAAGCTTCATCTGTGTTCTACTATGGTACTTTTACTGTCTCCGCATACCGCAGCACGCGACATAGCTTTGCAGACGATAAGTACAACCGTTTCAGAGAGAAGAGCGGCCAATGTGACGATCTGGCTTTAAGTCGATAAGATAACAAATGACGAAATCGGACGGATGTCTCAGGTTTTTACTACATATGAACACTTTTCACATTCTCCCGTGTAACTCCGCTGCTAATCCTCCTTTCATGCAGAATCTTAAGGTCCTAGCTCATGTCCAAGACACCAAAGCCAGCTAAAAAGTCAATATTCGATACCTAAAACTTGAATTGTACTACTTCTTACTGGCTATTACATCAACTTAGAAGCTTCATCTGTGTTCTACTATGGTGATTTTAGTGTCTCCGCATACCGCAGCACGCGACATAGCTTTGCAGACGATAAGTACAACCGTTTCAGAGAGAAGAGCGGCCAATGTGACGATCTGGCTTTAAGTCGATTCGATAACAAATGACGAAAACGGACGGATTTCTCAGGTATTTTTTTACATATGAACACTTTTCACATTCTCCTGGGCAACTCGGCTGCTAGTCCTCCTTTAATGCAGAATCTTAACGTCCTAGCTCATGTCCAAGGCACCAAAGCCAGCTAAAAATTCAATATTGAATACCTAAAACTTGAATTGTACTACTTCTTACTGGCTATTACATCAACTTAGAAGCTTCATCTGTGTTCTACTATGGTGCTTTTAGTGTCGCCGCATATCGCAGCTCGCGACATAGCATTGTAGACGATAAGTACAACCGTTTCAGAGAGAAGACCGGCCAATGTGACGATCTTGCTTTAAGTCGATTCGATAACAAATGACGAAAGCGGATGGATTTCTCAGGTTTTTACTACATATGAACACTTTTCTCATTCTCCCGTGCAACTCTCCTGCTAGTCCTCCTTTCATGCAGAATCTTAAGGTCCTAGCTCATGTCCAAGGCACCAAAGCCAGCTAAAAAGTCAATAATCGATACCTAAAACTTGAATTGGATTACTTCTTACTGGCTATTACATCAACTTAGAAGCTTCATCTGTGTTCTACTATGGTGCTTCTAGTGTCTCCGCATATCGCAGCACGCGACATAGCTTTGTAGACGATAAGTACAACCGTTTCAGAGAGAAGAGCGGCCAATGTGACGATCTGGCTTTAAGTAGATTCGATAACAAATGACGAAAGCGGACGGATTTCTCAGGTTTTTACTCCATATGAACACTTTTCTCATTCTCCAGTGCAACTCGGCTGCTAGTCCTCCTTTCATGCAGAATCATAAGTTCCTAGCTCATGTCCAAGGCACCAAAGCCAGCTAAAACGTCAATAATCGATACCTAAAACTTGAATTGTACTACTTCTTACTGGCTATAACATTAACTTAGAAGCTTCATCTGTGTTCTACTATGGTGCTTTTAGTGTCTCCGCATACCACAGCAAGCGATATGGCTTTGCAATCGATAAGTACAACCGTTTCAGAGAGAAGAGCGGCCAATGTGGCGATCTGGCTTTAAGGCGATTCGATAACAAATGACGAAAACGGACCTATTTATCAGGTTTTTACTACATATGAACACTTTTCACATTCTCCCGTGCAACTCGGCTGCTAGTCCTCCTTTCATGCAGAATCTTAAGGTCCTAGCTCATGTCCAAGGCACCAAAGCCAGCTAAAAAGTCCATAATCAATACCTAAAACTTGAATTGTACTACGTCTTACTGGCTATTACATCAACTTAGAAGCTTCATCTGTGTTCTACTACGGTGCTTTTAGTTCCTCCGCATACCGCAGCACGTGACATAGTTTTGCAGACGATTAGTACAACCGTTTCAGAGAGAAGAGCGTGGAATGTGACGATCTGGCTTTACGTCGATTCGATAACAAATGACGAAAACGGACGGATTTCTCAGGTTTTTACTACATATGAACAGTTTACACATTCTCCCGTGCAACTCGGCTGCTAGTCCTCCTTTCATGCTGAATCTTAAGGTCCTAGCTCATGTCCAAAGCACCAAAGCCTGCTAAAGATCAATATTCAATACCTAAAACTTGAATTGTACTACTTCTTACTGGATATTACATCAACTTAGAAGCTTCATCTTTGTTCTACTGTGGTGATTTTAGTGTCTCCGCATACCGCAGCACGTGACATAGCTTTGCAGGCGATAAGAACAACCGATTCAGAGAGAATAGCGGCCAATGTGACGATCTGGCTTTAAGTCGATTCGATAACAAATGACGAAAACGGACGGATATCTCAGGTTTTTACTACATATGAACACTTTACACATTCTCCCGTGCAACTCGGCTGCTAGTCCCCCTATCATGCAGAATGTTAATGTCCTAGCTCATGTCCAAGGCACCAAAGCCAGCTAAAAAGTCAATAATCGATACCTAAAACTTGAATTGTACTACGTCTTACTGGGTATTACATCAACTTAGAAGCTTCATCTGTGTTCTACTACGGTGCTTTTAGTGTCTCCGCATACCGCAGCACGCGACATAGCTTTGCAGACGAAAAGTACAAGCGTTTCAGAGAAAAGATCGGTAAATGTGACGATCTGGCTTTACGTCGATTCGATAACAAATGACGAAAACGGACGTATTTCTCAGGTTTTTACTACTTTTGAACACTTTTTACATTCTCCCGTGCACCTCGGCTGCTAGTCCTCCTTCATGCAAAATCTTAAGTTCCTAGCTCGTGTCCAAGGCACCAAAGAAGGGTAAAATGTCAATAACCGATAGCTAAAACTTGAATTGTACTACTTTTTACTGGCTATTACATCAACTTAGAAGCTTCATCTGTGTTCTACTATGGTGCTTTTGGTGTCTCCGCATACCGCAGCACGCGACATAGCATTGCAATCGATAAGTACAACCGTTTCAGAGAGAAGAGCGGCCAATGTGACGATCTGGCTTTAAGTCGATTCGATAACAAATGACGAAAATGGAAGGATTTCTCGCGTTTTTACTACATATGAACACTTTTCACATTCTTCCGTGCAACTCGGCTGCTAGTCCTCCTTCATGCAAAATCTTAAGTTCCCGGCTAATGTCCAAGGCACAAAATCCAGCTAAAAATTCAATATTCAATACTTAAATCTCGAATTGTATTACTTCTTACTGGCTATTACATCAACTTAGAAGCTTGATCTGTGTTCTACTATGGTGCTTTTAGTGTCTCAGCATACCGCAGCACGCGACATAGCTTTGCAGACGATAAGTACAAGTGTTTCAGAGAGAAGAGCGGCCAATGTGACGATCTGGCTTTAAGTCGATTCGATAACAAATGACGAAAACGGACGGATTTCTCAGGTTTTTACTACATTTGAACACTTTTCACATTCTCCCGTGCAACTCGGCTGCTAGTCCTCCTTTCATGCTGAATATTAAGGTCCTAGCTCATGTCCAAGGCACAATATCCAGCAAAAAATTCAATATTCAATACCTAAAACTCGAATTTTACTACTTCTTACTGGCTATTACATCAACTTAGAAGCTTGATCTGTGTTCTACTATGGTGCTCTTAGTGTCTCAGCATACCGCAGCACGCAACATAGCTTTGCAGACGATAAGTACAAGTGTTTCAGAGAGAAGAGCGGCCAATGTGTCGATCTGGCTTTAAGTCGATTCGAAAACAAATGACGAAAACGGACGGATTTCTCACGTTTTTACTACATATGAACACTTTTCACATTCTCCCGTGTAACTCCGCTGCTAATCCTCCTTTCATGCAGAATCTTAAGGTCCTAGCTCATGTCCAAGACACCAAAGCCAGCTAAAAAGTCAATATTCGATACCTAAAACTTGAATTGTACTACTTCTTACTGGCTATTACATCAACTTAGAAGCTTCATCTGTGTTCTACTATGGTGATTTTAGTGTCTCCGCATACCGCAGCACGCGACATAGCTTTGCAGACGATAAGTACAACCGTTACAGAGAGAAGAGCGGCCGATGTGACGATCTGGCTTTAAGTCGATTCGATAACAAATGACGAAAACGGACGGATTTCTCAGGTATTTTTTTACATATGAACACTTTTCACATTCTCCTGGGCAACTCGGCTGCTAGTCTTCCTTTAATGCAGAATCTTAACGTCCTAGCTCATGTCCAAGGCACCAAAGCCAGCTAAAAATTCAATATTGAATACCTAAAACTTGAATTGTACTACTTCTTACTGGCTATTACATCAACTTAGAAGCTTCATCTGTGTTCTACTATGGTGCTTTTAGTGTCTCCGCATACCGCAGCACGCGACATAGCTTTGCAATCGATAAGTACAACCGTTTCAGAGAGAAGAGCGGCCAATGTGACGATCTGGCTTTAAGTCGATTCGATAACAAATGACGAAAACGGACGTATTTCTCAGGTTTTTACTACATTTGAACACTTTTCACATTCTCCCGTGCAACTCGGCTGCTAGTCCTCCTTTCATGCAGAATCTTAAGGTCCTAGCTCATGTCCAAGGCACCAAAGCCAGCTAAAAAGTCAATAATCGATACCTAAAACTTCAATTGTACTACTTCTTACTGGCTATTACATCAACTTAGAAGCTTCATCTGTGTTCTACTATGGTGCTTTTAGTGTCTCCGCATATCGCAGCTCGCGACATAGCTTTGTAGACGATAAGTACAACCGTTTCAGAGAGAAGACCGGCCAATGTGACGATCTAGCTTTAAGTCGATTCGATAACAAATGACGAAAGCGGACGGATTTCTCAGGTTTTTACTACATATGAACACTTTTCTCATTCTCCCGTGCAACTCTCCTGCTAGTCCTCCTTTCATGCAGAATCTTAAGGTCCTAGCTCATGTCCAAGGCACCAAAGCCAGCTAAAAAGTCAATAATCGATACCTAAAACTTGAATTGGATTACTTCTTACTGGCTATTACATCAACTTAGAAGCTTCATCTGTGTTCTACTATGGTGCTTCTAGTGTCTCCGCGTATCGCAGCACGCGACATAGCTTTGTAGACGATAAGTACAACCGTTTCAGAGAGAAGAGCGGCCAATGTGACGATCTGGCTTTAAGTAGATTCGATAACAAATGACGAAAGCGGACGGATTTCTCAGGTTTTTACTCCATATGAACACTTTTCTCATTCTCCCGTGCAACTCGGCTGCTAGTCCTCCTTTCATGCAGAATCATAAGGTCCTAGCTCATGTCCAAGGCACCAAAGCCAGCTAAAACGTCAATAATCGATACCTAAAACTTGAATTGTACTACTTCTTACTGGCTATAACATTAACTTAGAAGCTTCATCTGTGTTCTACTATGGTGCTTTTAGTGTCTCCGCATACCACAGCACGCGATATAGCTTTGCAATCGATAAGTACAACCGTTTCAGAGAGAAGAGCGGCCAATGTGGCGATCTGGTTTTAAGGCGATTCGATAACAAATGACGAAAACGGACCTATTTATCAGGTTTTTACTACATATGAACACTTTTCACATTCTCCCGTGCAACTCGGCTGCTAGTCCCCCTATCATGCAGAATCTTAAGGTCCTAGCTCATGTCCAAGGCACCAAAGCCAGCTAAAAAGTCCATAATCAATACCTAAAACTTGAATTGTACTACGTCTTACTGGGTATTACATCAACTTAGAAGCTTCATCTGTGTTCTACTACGGTGCTTTTAGTGTCTCCGCATACCGCAGCACGCGACATAGCTTTGCAGACGAAAAGTACAAGCGTTTCAGAGAGAAGATCGGAAAATGTGACGATCTGGCTTTACGTCGATTCGATAACAAATGACGAAAACGGACGGATTTCTCAGGTTTTTACTACATATGAACAGTTTACACATTCTCCCGTGCAACTCGGCTGCTAGTCCTCCTTTCATGCTGAATCTTAAGGTCCTAGCTCATGTACAAAGCACCAAAGCCTGCTAAAGATCAATATTCAATACCTAAAACTTGAATTGTACTACTTCTTACTGGATATTACATCAACTTAGAAGCTTCATCTTTGTTCTACTGTGGTGATTTTAGTGTCTCCGCATACCGCAGCACGTGACATAGCTTTGCAGGCGATAAGAACAACCGATTCAGAGAGAATAGCGGCCAATGTGACGATCTGGCTTTAAGTCGATTCGATAACAAATGACGAAAACGGACGGATTTCTCAGGTTTTTACTACATTTGAACACTTTTCACATTCTCCCGTGCAACTCGGCTGCTAGTCCTCCTTTCATGCTGAATATTAAGGTCCTAGCTCATGTCCAAGGCACAATATCCAGCAAAAAATTCAATATTCAATACCTAAAACTCGAATTTTACTACTTCTTACTGGCTATTACATCAACTTAGAAGCTTGATCTGTGTTCTACTATGGTGCTTTTAGTGTCTCAGCATACCGCAGCACGCAACATAGCTTTGCAGACGATAAGTACAAGTGTTTCAGAGAGAAGAGCGGCCAATGTGTCGATCTGGCTTTAAGTCGATTCGAAAACAAATGACGAAAACGGACGGATTTCTCACGTTTTTACTACATATGAACACTTTTCACATTCTCCCGTGTAACTCCGCTGCTAATCCTCCTTTCATGCAGAATCTTAAGGTCCTAGCTCATGTCCAAGACACCAAAGCCAGCTAAAAAGTCAATATTCGATACCTAAAACTTGAATTGTACTACTTCTTACTGGCTATTACATCAACTTAGAAGCTTCATCTGTGTTCTACTATGGTGATTTTAGTGTCTCCGCATACCGCAGCACGCGACATAGCTTTGCAGACGATAAGTACAACCGTTTCAGAGAGAAGAGCGGCCGATGTGACGATCTGGCTTTAAGTCGATTCGATAACAAATGACGAAAACGGACGGATTTCTCAGGTATTTTTTTACATATGAACACTTTTCACATTCTCCTGGGCAACTCGGCTGCTAGTCCTCCTTTAATGCAGAATCTTAACGTCCTAGCTCATGTCCAAGGCACCAAAGCCAGCTAAAAATTCAATATTGAATACCTAAAACTTGAATTGTACTACTTCTTACTGGCTATTACATCAACTTAGAAGCTTCATCTGTGTTCTACTATGGTGCTTTTAGTGTCTCCGCATACCGCAGCACGCGACATAGCTTTGCAATCGATAAGTACAACCGTTTCAGAGAGAAGAGCGGCCAATGTGACGATCTGGCTTTAAGTCGATTCGATAACAAATGACGAAAACGGACGTATTTCTCAGGTTTTTACTACATTTGAACACTCTTCACATTCTCCCGTGCAACTCGGCTGCTAGTCCTCCTTTCATGCAGAATCTTAAGGTCCTAGCTCATGTCCAAGGCACCAAAGCCAGCTAAAAAGTCAATAATCGATACCTAAAACTTCAATTGTACTACTTCTTACTGGCTATTACATCAACTTAGAAGCTTCATCTGTGTTCTACTATGGTGCTTTTAGTGTCTCCGCATATCGCAGCTCGCGACATAGCTTTGTAGACGATAAGTACAACCGTTTCAGAGAGAAGACCGGCCAATGTGACGATCTAGCTTTAAGTCGATTCGATAACAAATGACGAAAGCGGACGGATTTCTCAGGTTTTTACTACATATGAACACTTTTCTCATTCTCCCGTGCAACTCTCCTGCTAGTCCTCCTTTCATGCAGAATCTTAAGGTCCTAGCTCATGTCCAAGGCACCAAAGCCAGCTAAAAAGTCAATAATCGATACCTAAAACTTGAATTGGATTACTTCTTACTGGCTATTACATCAACTTAGAAGCTTCATCTGTGTTCTACTATGGTGCTTCAAGTGTCTCCGCGTATCGCAGCACGCGACATAGCTTTGTAGACGATAAGTACAACCGTTTCAGAGAGAAGAGCGGCCAATGTGACGATCTGGCTTTAAGTAGATTCGATAACAAATGACGAAAGCGGACGGATTTCTCAGGTTTTTACTCCATATGAACACTTTTCTCATTCTCCCGTGCAACTCGGCTGCTAGTCCTCCTTTCATGCAGAATCATAAGGTCCTAGCTCATGTCCAAGGCACCAAAGCCAGCTAAAACGTCAATAATCGATACCTAAAACTTGAATTGTACTACTTCTTACTGGCTATAACATTAACTTAGAAGCTTCATCTGTGTTCTACTATGGTGCTTTTAGTGTCTCCGCATACCACAGCACGCGATATAGCTTTGCAATCGATAAGTACAACCGTTTCAGAGAGAAGAGCGGCCAATGTGGCGATCTGGCTTTAAGGCGATTCGATAACAAATGACGAAAACGGACCTATTTATCAGGTTTTTACTACATATGAACACTTTTCACATTCTCCCGTGCAACTCGGCTGCTAGTCCTCCTTTCATGCAGAATCTTAAGGTCCTAGCTCATGTCCAAGGCACCAAAGCCAGCTAAAAAGTCCATAATCAATACCTAAAACTTGAATTGTACTACGTCTTACTGGCTATTACATCAACTTAGAAGCTTCATCTGTGTTCTACTACGGTGCTTTTAGTTCCTCCGCATACCGCAGCACGCGACATAGTTTTGCAGACGATTAGTACAACCGTTTCAGAGAGAAGAGCGTGGAATGTGACGATCTGGCTTTAAGTCGATTCGATAACAAATGACGAAAACGGACGGATTTCTCAGGTTTTTACTACATATGAACAGTTTACACATTCTCCCGTGCAACTCGGCTGCTAGTCCTCCTTTCATGCTGAATCTTAAGGTCCTAGCTCATGTCCAAAGCACCAAAGCCTGCTAAAGATCAATATTCAATACCTAAAACTTGAATTGTACTACTTCTTACTGGATATTACATCAACTTAGAAGCTTCATCTTTGTTCTACTGTGGTGATTTTAGTGTCTCCGCATACCGCAGCACGTGACATAGCTTTGCAGGCGATAAGAACAACCGATTCAGAGAGAATAGCGGCCAATGTGACGATCTGGCTTTAAGTCGATTCGATAACAAATGACGAAAACGGACGGATATCTCAGGTTTTTACTACATATGAACACTTTACACATTCTCCCGTGCAACTCGGCTGCTAGTCCCCCTATCATGCAGAATGTTAATGTCCTAGCTCATGTCCAAGGCACCAAAGCCAGCTAAAAAGTCAATAATCGATACCTAAAACTTGAATTGTACTACGTCTTACTGGGTATTACATCAACTTAGAAGCTTCATCTGTGTTCTACTACGGTGCTTTTAGTGTCTCCGCATACCGCAGCACGCGACATAGCTTTGCAGACGAAAAGTACAAGCGTTTCAGAGAGAAGATCGGAAAATGTGACGATCTGGCTTTACGTCGATTCGATAACAAATGACGAAAACGGACGTATTTCTCAGGTTTTTACTACTTTTGAACACTTTTTACATTCTCCCGTGCACCTCGGCTGCTAGTCCTCCTTCATGCAAAATCTTAAGTTCCTAGCTCGTGTCCAAGGCACCAAAGAAGGGTAAAATGTCAATAACCGATAGCTAAAACTTGAATTGTACTACTTTTTACTGGCTATTACATCAACATAGAAGCTTCATCTGTGTTCTACTATGGTGCTTTTGGTGTCTTCGCATACCGCAGCACGCGACATAGCATTGCAATCGATAAGTACAACCGTTTCAGAGAGAAGAGCGGCCAATGTGACGATCTGGCTTTAAGTCGATTCGATAACAAATGACGAAAATGGAAGGATTTCTCGCGTTTTTACTACATATGAACACTTTTCACATTCTTCCGTGCAACTCGGCTGCTAGTCCTCCTTCATGCAAAATCTTAAGTTCCCGGCTAATGTCCAAGGCACAAAATCCAGCTAAAAATTCAATATTCAATACTTAAATCTCGAATTGTATTACTTCTTACTGGCTATTACATCAACTTAGAAGCTTGATCTGTGTTCTACTATGGTGCTTTTAGTGTCTCAGCATACCGCAGCACGCGACATAGCTTTGCAGACGATAAGTACAAGTGTTTCAGAGAGAAGAGCGGCCAATGTGACGATCTGGCTTTAAGTCGATTCGATAACAAATGACGAAAACGGACGGATTTCTCAGGTTTTTACTACATTTGAACACTTTTCACATTCTCCCGTGCAACTCGGCTGCTAGTCCTCCTTCATGCAAAATCTTAAGTTCCTAGCTCGTGTCCAAAGCACACTACTTCTTACTGGCTATTACATCAACTTAGAAGCCTCATCTGTGTTCTACTACGGTGATTTTAGTGTCTCCGCACACCGCAGCACGGGACATTGCTTTGTAGACGATAAGTACAACCGTTTCAGAGAGATGAGCGCACAATGTGACGATCTGGCTTTAAATCGGTTCGATAACAAAAGACGAAAAAAGACCGATTTCTCAGGTTTTTACTACATATGAACACTTTTCACATTCTCCCGTGCAACTCGGCTGCTAGTCCTCCTTTCATGCAGAATCTTAAGGTCCTAGCTCAAGTCCAAGGCACCAAAGCCAGCTAAAAAGTAAATAATCGATACCTAATACTTGAATTGTACTATATCTTACTGGCTATTACATCAACTTAGAAGCTTCATCTGTGTTCTACTATGGTGCTTTTACTGTCTCCGCATACCGCAGCACGCAACATAGCTTTGCAGACGATAAGTTCAAGCGTTTCAGAGAGGAGAGCGGCCAATGTGACGATCTGGCTTTAAGTCGATTCGATAACAAATGACGAAAACGGACGGATGTCTCAGGTTTTTACTACATATGAACACTTTTCACATTCTCCCGTGCAACTCGGCTGCTAGTCCTCCTTTCATGCAGAATCTTAAGGTCCTAGCTCATGTCCAAGGCACCAATGCCAGCTAAAAAGTCAATTATCGATACCGAAAACTTGAATTGTACTATATCTTACTGGCTATTACATCAACTTAGAAGCTTCATCTGTGTTCTACTATGGTACTTTTACTGTCTCCGCATACCGGAGCACGCGACATAGCTTTGCAGACGATTAGTACAACCGTTTCAGAGAGAAGAGCGGCCAATGTGACGATCTGGCTTTAAGTCGATAAGATAACAAATGACGAAATCGGACGGACGTCTCAGGTTTTTACTACATATGAACACTTTTCACATTCTCCCGTGCAACTCCGCTGCTAATCCTCCTTTCATGCAGAATCTTAAGGTCCTAGCTCAAGTCCAAGGCACCAAAGCCAGCTAAAAAGTCAATATTCGATACCTAAAACTTGAATTGTACTACTTCTTACTGGCTATTACATCAACTTAGAAGCTTCATCTGTGTTCTACTATGGTGATTTTAGTGTCTCCGCATACCGCAGCACGCGACATAGCTTTGCAGACGATAAGTACAACCGTTTCAGAGAGAAGAGCGGCCAATGTGACGATCTGGCTTTAACTCGATTCGATAACAAATGACGAAAACGGACGGATTTCTCAGGTATTTTTTTACATATGAACACTTTTCACATTCTCCTGGGCAACTCGGCTGCTAGTCCTCCTTTCATGCAGAATGTTAACGTCCTAGCTCATGTCCAAGGCACCAAAGCCAGCTAAAAATTCAATATTGAATACCTAAAACTTGAATTGTACTACTTCTTACTGGCTATTACATCAACTTAGAAGCTTCATCCGTGTTCTACTATGGTGCTTTTAGTGTCTCCGCATACCGCAGCACGCGTCATAGCTTTGCAATCGATAAGTACAACCGTTTCAGAGAGAAGAGCGGCCAATGTGACGATCTGGCTTTAAGTCGATTCGATAACAAATGACGAAAACGGACGGATTTCTCGGGTTTTTACTACATGTGAAGACTTTTCACATTCTCCCGTGCAAATCGGCTGCTAGTCCTCCTTTCATGCAGAATGTTAAGGTCCTAGCTCATGTCCAAGGCACCAAAGTCAGCTAAAAAGTCAGTAATTGATACCTAAAACTTGAATTGTACTACTTCTTACTGGCTATTACATCAACTTAGAAGCTTCATCTGTGTTCTACTATGGTGATTTTAGTGTCTCCGCATACCGCAGCACGAGACATAGCTTTGCAGACGATAAGTACAACCGTTTCAGAGAGAAGAGCGGCCAATGTGACGATCTGGCTTTAAGTCGATTCGATAACAAATGACGAAAACGGACGGATTTCTCAGGTTTTTACTACATATGAACACTTTTCACATTCTCCCGTGCAACACGGCTGCTAGTCCTTCTTTCATGCAGAATCTTTAGGTCCTAGCTCATGTCCAAGGCACCAATGCCAGCTAAAAAGTCAATAATCGATAACTGAAACTTGAATTGTACTATATCTTACTGGCTATTACATCAACTTAGAAGCTTCATCTGTGTTCTACTATGGTGCTTTTACTGTCTCCGCATACCGCAGCACGCGACATAGCTTTGCAGACGATAAGTACAACCGTTTCAGAGAGAAGAGCGGCCAATGTGACGATCTGGCTCTAAGTCGATTCGATAACAAATGACGAAAACGGACGGATGTCTCAGGTTTTTACTACATATGAACACTTTTCACATTCTCCCGTGCAACTCCGCTGCTAATCCTCCTTTCATGCAGAATCTTAAGGTCCTAGCTCATGTCCAAGGCACCAAAGCCAGCTAAAAAGTCAATAATCGATACCTAAAACTTGAATTGTACTACTTCTTACTGGCTATTACATCGACTTAAAAGCTTCATCTGTGTTCTGCTATGGTGCTTTTAGTGTTTCCGCATACCGCAGCACGCGACATAGCTTTGCAGACGATAAGTACAACCGATTCAGAGAGAAGAGCGGCCAATGTGACGATCTGGCTGCAAGTTGATTCGATAACAAATGACGAAATCGGACGGATTTCTCAGGTTTTTACTACATATGAACACTTTTCACATTCTCCCATGCAATTCGGCTGCTGGTCCTCCTTTCATGCAGAATCTTAAGGTCCTAGCTCATGACCAAGGCACCAAAGCCACCTAAAAAGTCAATTATCGATACCTAAAACTTGAATTGTACTACTTCTTACTGGCTATTACATCAACTTAGAAGCTTCATCTGTGTTCTACTATGGTGGTTTTAGTGTCTCCGCATACCGCAGCACGCGACATAGCTTTGCAGTCGATAAGTACAAGCGTTTCAGAGAGAAGAGCGCCCAATGTGACGATCTGGCTTTAAGTCAGTTCGATAACAAATGACGAAAACGGACGTATTTCTCAGGCTTTTACTACATTTGTACACTTTTCACATTTTCCCGTGCAACTCGGTTGCTAGTCCTCCTTTCATGCTGAATCTTAAGGTCCTAGCTCATGTCCAATTCACCAAAGCCAGCTAAAACGTCAATAATCGATACCTAAAACTTGAATTGTACTACTTCTTACTGGCTATTACATCAACTTAGAAGTTTCATCTGTGTTCTACTATAGTGCTTTTAGTGTCTCCGCATACCGCAGCACGTGACATAGCTTTGCAGACGATAAGTACAACCGTTTCAGAGAGAAGAGCGGCCAATGTGGCGATCTGGCTTTAAGTAGATTCGATAACAAATGACGAAAACGGACGGATTTCTCAGGATTTTACTACATATGAACACTTTTCGCATTCTCCCGTGCAAATCGGCTGCTAGTCCTCCTTTCATGCAGAATCTTAAGGTCCTAGCTCATGTCCAAGGCACCAAAGCCAGCTAAAAAGTCAATAATCGATACCTAAAACTTGAATTGTACTACTTCTTCCTGGCTATTACATCAACTTAGAAGCTTCATCTGTGTTCAACTATGGTGCTTTTAGTGTCTCAGCATACCGCAGCACGCGACATAGCTTTGCAGACGATAAGTACAACCGTTTCAGAGAGAAGAGCGGCCAATGTGACGATCTGGCTTTAAGTCGATTCGATAACAAATCACGAAAACGGACGGATTTCTAGGTTTTTACTACATATGAGCACTTTTCATATTCTCCCGTGCAACTCCGCTGTTAATTTCCTTTCATGCAGAATCTTAAGGTCCTAGCTCATGTCCAAGGCACCAAAGCCAGCTAAAAAGTCAATAATCGATACCTAAAACATGAATTTTACTACTTCTTACTGGCTATTACATCAACTTAGAAGCTACATCTGTGTTCTACTATGGTGCTTTTACTGTCTCCGCCTACCGCAGCACGCGACATAGCTTTGCAGACGATAAGTGCTACCGTTTCAGAGAGAAGAGCGGCCAATGTGACGATCTGGCATTACGTCAATTCGATAACAAATGACGAAAACGGACGGATTTCTCAGGTTTTTACTACATATGAACACTTTTCACATTCTCCCGTGCAAATCGGCTGCTAGTCCTCCTTTCATGCAGAATCTTAAGGTCCTAGCTCATGTCCAAGGCACCAAAGCCAGCTAAAAAGTCAATAATCGATACCTAAAACTTGAATTGCACTATTTCTTACTGGCTATTACATCAACTTAGAAGCTTCATCTGTGTTCTACTTTGGTGCTTTTCGTGTCTCCGCATACCGCAGCACGCGACATAGCTTTGCAATCGATAAGTACAACCGTTTCAGAGAGAGGAGCGGCCAATGTGACGATCTGGCTTTACGTCGATTCGATAACAAATGACGAAAACGGACGGAGTTCTCAGGTTTTTACTACATATGAACACTTTTCACATTCTCCTATGCAAATTGGCTGCTAGTCCTCCTTTCATGCAGAATGTTAAGGTCCTGGCTCATGTCCAAGGCACCAAGACAGCTATAAAGTCAATAATCGATACCTAAGACTTGAATTGTACTACTTCTTACTGGCTATTACATCAACTTAGAAGCTTTATCTGTGTTGTACTATGGTGCTTTTAGTGTCTCAGAATACCGCAGCACGCGACATAGCTTTGCAACGATAAGTACAACCGTTTCAGAGAGAAGAGCGGCCAATGTGACGTTCTGGCTTTAAGTCGATTCGATAACAAATGACGAAAACGGACGGATGTCTCAGGTTTTTACTACATATGAACACTATTCACATTCTCCCGTGCAACTCGGCTGCTAGTCCTCCTTTCATTCAGAATCTTAAGGTCCTAGCTCATGTCCAAGGTACCAAAGCCAGTTAAAAAGTCAATAATCGATACCAAAAACTTGAATTGGATTACTTCTTACTGGCTATTACATCAACTTAGAAGCCTCATCTGTTTTCTACTATGGTGATTTTAGTGTCTCCGCATACCGCAGCACGCGACATAGCTTTGCAGACGATAAGTACAACCGTTTCAGAGAGGAGAGCGGCCAATGTGACGATCTGGCTTTAAGTCGGTTCGATAACAAGTGACGAAAACGGACGGATGTCTATGGTTTTTACTACATATGAACACTTTTCATATTCTCCCGTGTAACTCCGCTGCTAATCCTCCTTTCATGCAGAATCTTAAGGTCCTAGCTCATGTCCAAGGCACCAAAGCCAGCTAAAAGTCAATAATCGATACCTAAAACTTGAATTGTACTACTTCTTCCTGGCTATTACATCAACATAGAAGCTTCATCTGTGTTCTACTATGGTGCTTTTACTGTCTCCGCATACCGCAGCACGCGACATAGCTTTGCAGACGAGAAGTACAACCGTTTCAGAGAGAAGAGCGGCCAATGAGACGATCTGGCTTTAAGTCGATTCGATAACAAATGACGAAAACGGACGGATTTCTCAGGTTTTTACTACATATGAACACTTTTCACACACTCCCGTGCAACTCGGCTGCTAGTCCTCCTTACATGCAGAATCTTAAGGTCCTAGCTCATGTCCAAGGCACCACAGCCAGCTAAAAAGTCAATAATCGATACCTAAAACTTGAATTGTACTACTTCTTACTGGCTATTACATCAACTAAGAAGCATCATCTGTGTTCTACTATGGTGCTTTTACTGTCTCCGCATACCGCATCACGCGACATAGCTTTGCAGACGATAAGTACAACCGATTCAGAGAGAAGAGCGGCCAATGTGACGATCTGGCTTCAAGTTGATTCGATAACAAATGACGAAATCGGACGGATTTCTCAGGTTTTTACTACATATGAACACTTTTCACATTCTCCCATGCAATTCGGCTGCTAGTCCTCCTTTCATGCAGAATCTTAAGGACATAGTTCATGACCAAGGCACCAAAGCCAGCTAAAAAGTCAATTATCGATACCTAAAACTTGAATTGTACTACTTCTTACTGGCTATTACATCAACTTAGAGGCTGCATCTGTGTTTTACTATGGTGGTTTTAGTGTCTCCGCATACCGCAGCACGATACATAGCTTTGCAGTCGATAAGTACAAGCGTTTCAGAGAGAAGAGCGCCCAATGTGACGATCTGGCTTTAAGTCAGTTCGATAACAAATGACGAAAACGGACGTATTTCTCAGGCTTTTACTACATTTGTACACTTTTCACATTTTCCCGTGCAACTCGGTTGCTAGTCCTCCTTTCATGCTGAATCTTAAGGTCCTAGCTCATGTCCAATACACCAAAGCCAGCTAAAACGTCAATAATCGATACCTAAAACTTGAATTGTACTACTTCTTACTGGCTATTACATCAACTTAGAAGTTTCATCTGTGTTCTACTATAGTGCTTTTAGTGTCTCCGCATACCGCAGCACGTGACATAGCTTTGCAGACGATAAGTACAACCGTTTCAGAGAGAAGAACGGCCAATGTGGCGATCTGGCTTTAAGTAGATTCGATAACAAATGACGAAAACGGACGGATTTCTCAGGATTTTACTACATATGAACACTTTTCGCATTCTCCCGTGCAAATCGGCTGCTAGTCCTCCTTTCATGCAGAATCTTAAGGTCCTAGCTCATGTCCAAGGCACCAAAGCCAGCTAAAAAGTCAATAATCGATACCTAAAACTTGAATTGTACTACTTCTTCCTGGCTATTACATCAACTTAGAAGCTTCATCTGTGTTCTACTATGGTGCTTTTAGTGTCTCAGCATACCGCAGCACGCGACATAGCTTTGCAGACGATAAGTACAACCGTTTCAGAGAGAAGAGCGGCCAATGTGACGATCTGGCTTTAAGTCGATTCGATAACAAATGACGAAAACGGACGGATTTCTAGGTTTTTACTACATATGAACACTTTTCATATTCTCCCGTGCAACTCCGCTGCTAATCCTCCTTTCATGCAGAATCTTAAGGTCCTAGCTCATGTCCAAAGCACCAAAGCCAGCTAAAAAGTCAATAATCGATTCCTAAAACTTGAATTGTACTACTTCTTCCTTTGCTATTACATCAACTTAGAAGCTTCATCTGTGTTCTACTATGGTGCTTTTAGTGTCTCAGAATACCGCAGCACGCGACATAGCTTTGCAGACGATATGTACAACCGTTTCAGACAGAAGAGCGGCCAATGTGACGATCTGGCTTTAAGTCGATTCGATAACAAATGACGAAAACGGACGGATTTCTAGGTTTTTACTACATATGATCACTTTTCATATTCTCCCGTGCAACTCCGCTGCTAATTTCCTTTCATGCAGAATCTTAAGGTCCTAGCTCATGTCCAAGGCACCAAAGCCAGCTAAAAAGTCAATAGTCGATACCTAAAACATGAATTTTACTACTTCTTACTGGCTATTACATCAACTTAGAAGCTACATCTGTGTTCTACTATGGTGCCTTTACTGTCTCCGCCTACCGCAGCACGCGACATAGCTTTGCAGACGATAAGTACTACCGTTTCAGAGAGAAGAGCGGCCAATGTGACGATCTGGCATTACGTCGATTCGATAACAAATGACGAAAACGGACGGATTTCTTAGGTTTTTACTACATATGAACACTTTTCACATTCTCCCGTGCAAATCGGCTGCTAGTCCTCCTTTGATGCAGAATCTTAAGGTCCTAGCTCATGTCCAAGGCACCAAAGCCAGCTAAAAAGTCAATAATCGATACCTAAAACTTGAATTGCACTATTTCTTACTAACTATTACATCAACTAAGAAGCTTCATCTGTGTTCTACTATGGTGCTTTTCGTGTCTCCGCATACCGCAGCACGCGACATAGCTTTGCAATCGATAAGTACAACCGTTTCAGAGAGAGGAGCGACCAATGTGACGATCTGGCTTTACGTCGATTCGATAACAAATGACGAAAACGGACGGATTTCTCAGGTTTTTACTACATATGAACACTTTTCACATTCTCCTATGCAAATTGGCTGCTAGTCCTCCTTTCATGCAGAATGTTAAGGTCCTGGCTCATGTCCAAGGCACCAAGACAGCTATAAAGTCAATAATCGATACCTAAGACTTGAATTGTACTACTTCTTACTGGCTATTACATCAACTTAGAAGCTTTATCTGTGTTGTACTATGGTGCTTTTAGTGTCTCAGAATACCGCAGCACGCGACATAGCTTTGCAGACGATAAGTACAACCGTTTCAGAGAGAAGAGCGGCCAATGTGACGATCAGGCTTTAAGTCGATTCGATAACAAATGACGAAATCTGACGGATTTCTCAGGTTAATACTACATATGAACACTTTTCACATTCTCCCGTGCAAATCGGCTGCTAGTCCTCCTTTCATGCAGAATCATGAAGTCCTAGCTCATGTCCAAGGCACCAAAGCCAGCTAAAAGTCAATAATCGATACCTAAAACTTGAATTGTACTACTTCTTCCTGGCTATTACATCAACATAGAAGCTTCATCTGTGTTCTACTATGGTGCTTTTACTGTCTCCGCATACCGCAGCACGCGACATAGCTTTGCAGACGAGAAGTACAACCGTTTCAGAGAGAAGAGCGGCCAATGTGACGATCTGGCTTTAAGTCGATTCGATAACAAATGACGAAAACGGACGGATGTCTCCGGTTTTTACTACATATGAACACTATTCACATTCTCCCGTGCAACTCGGCTGCTAGTCCTCCTTTCATGCAGAATCTTAAGGTCCTATCTCATGTCCAAGGTACCAAAGCCAGCTAAAAAGTCAATAATCGATACCTAAACCTTGAGTTGTATTACTTCTTACTGGCTATTACATCAACTTAGAAGCCTCATCTGTGTTCTACTATGGTGATTTTAGTGTCTCCGCATACCGCAGCACGCGACATAGCTTTGCAGACGATAAGTACAAGCGTTTCAGAGAGAAGAGCGGCCAATGTGACGATCTGGCTTTAAGTCGATTCGATAACAAATGACGAAAACGGACGGATTTCTAGGTTTTTACTACATATGAGCACTTTTCATATTCTCCCGTGCAACTCCGCTGCTAATTTCCTTTCATGCAGAATCTTAAGGTCCTAGCTCATGTCCAAGGCACCAAAGCCAGCTAAAAAGTCAATAATCGATACCTAAAACATGAATTTTACTACTTCTTACTGGCTATTACATTAACTTAGAAGCTACATCTGTGTTCTACTATGGTGCTTTTACTGTCTCCGCCTACCGCAGCACGCGACATAGCTTTGCAGACGATAAGTACTACCGTTTCAGAGAGAAGAGCGGCCAATGTGACGATCTGGCATTACGTCGATTCGATAACAAATGACGAAAACGGACGGATTTCTCAGGTTTTTACTACATATGAACACTTTTCACATTCTCCCGTGCAAATCGGCTGCTAGTCCTCCTTTCATGCAGAATCTTAAGGTCCTAGCTCATGTCCAAGACACCAAAGAAGTGTAAAAAGTCAATAACCGATACCTAAAACTTTAATTGTACTACTTCTTACTGGCTATTACATCAACTTAGAAGCTTCATCTGTGTTCTACTATGGTGCTTTTAGTGTGTCCGCATACCGCAGCACGCGACATAGCTTTGCAGACGATAAGTACAACTTTTGCAGAGAGAAGAGTGGCCAATGAGACGAACTGGCTTGAAGTCGATTCGATAACAAATGACCAAAACGGACGGATTTCTCAGGTTTTTACTACATATGAACACTTTTCACATTCTCCCGTCCAACTCGGCTGCTAGTCCTCCTTTCATGCAGAATCTTAAGGTCCTAGCTCATGTCCAAGGCACCAAAGCCAGCTAAAAAGTCAATAATCGATACCTAAAACTTGAATGGTACTACTTCTTACTGGCTATTACATCAACTTAGAAGCTTCATCTGTGTTCTACTATGGTGCTTTTAGTGTCTCCGCATACCGCAGCACGCGACATAGCTTTGCAATCGATAAGTACAATCGTTTCAGAGAGAAAGGCGGCCAATGTGACGATCTGGCTTTAAGTCGATTCGATAACAAATGACGAAAACGGACGTATTTCTCAGGTTTTTACTACATATGAACACAATTCACATTCTCCCGTGCAACTCGGCTGCTAGTCCTCCTTTCATGTAGAATCTTAAGGTCCTAGCTCATGTCCAAGGTACCAAAGCCAGCTAAAAAGTCAATAATCGATACCTGATACTTGAAATGTATTACTTCTTACTGGCTATTACATCAACTAAGAAGCCACATCTGTGTTCTACTATGGTGATTTTAGTGTCTCCGCATACCGCAGCACGCGACATAGCTTTGCAGAGGATAAGTACAACCGTTTCAGAGAGAAGAGCGGCCACTGTGACGATCTGGCTTTAAGTAGATTCGATAACAAATGATGAAAACGGACGGATTTCTCAGGTTTTTACTACATATGAACACTTTTCTCATTCTCCCGTGCAACTCGGCTGCTAGTCCTCCTTTCATGCAGAATGTTAACGTCCTAGCTCATGTCCAAGGCACCAAAGCCAGCTAAAAATTCAATATTGAATACCTAAAACTTGAATTGTACTACTTCTTACTGGCTATTACATCAACTTAGAAGCTTCATCTGTGTTCTACTATGGTGCTTTTAGTGTGTCCGCATACCGCAGCACGCGAAATAGCTTTGCAGACGATAAGTACAACTTTTGCAGAGAGAAGAGTGGCCAATGAGTCGAACTGGCTTGAAGTCGATTCGATAACAAATGACCAAAACGGACGGATTTCTCAGGTTTTTACTACATATGAACACTTTTCACATTCTCCCGTGCAACTCGGCTGCTAGTCCTCCTTTCATGCAGAATCTTAAGGTCCTAGCTCATGTCCAAGGCACCAAAGCCAGCTAAAAAGTCAATAATCGATACCTAAAACTTGAATTGTACTACTTCTTACTGGCTATTACATCAACTTAGAAGCTTCATCTGTGTTCTACTATGGTGCTTTTAGTGTCTCCGCATACCGCAGCACGCGACATAGCTTTGCAATCGATAAGTACAACCGTTTCAGAGAGAAGAGCGGCCAATGTGACGATCTGGCTTTAAGTCGATTCGATAACAAATGACGAAAACGGACGTATTTCTCAGGTTTTTACTACATATGAACACAATTCACATTCTCCCGTGCAACTCGGCTGCTAGTCCTCCTTTCATGTAGAATCTTAAGGTCCTAGCTCATGTCCAAGGTACCAAAGCCAGCTAAAAAGTCAATAATCGATACCTGATACTTGAATTGTATTTCTTCTTACTGGCTATTACATCAACTAAGAAGCCACATCTGTGTTTTACTATGGTGATTTTAGTGTCTCCGCATACCGCAGCACGCGACATAACTTTGCAGAGGATAAGTACAACCGTTTCAGAGAGAAGAGCGGCCAATGTGACGATCTTGCTTTAAGTCGGTTCGATAACAAATGACGAAAACGGTCCGATTTCTCAGGTTTTTACTACATATGAACACTTTTCACACTCTCCCGTGCAACTCGGCTGCTAGTCATCCTTTTATGCAGAATCTTAAGGTGATATCTCATGTCCAAGGCACCAAAGCCAGCTAAAAAGTCAATATTCAATACCTAAAACTTGAATTGTACTACTTCTTACTGGCTATTACATCAACTTAGAAGCTTCATATGTGTTCTACTATGGTGCTTTTAGTGTCTCCGCATATCGCAGCACGCGACATAGCTTTGCAGACGATAAGTACAACCGTTTCAGAGAGAAGAGCGGCCAATGTGACGATCTGGCTTTAATTCGATTCGATAACAAATGACTAAAACGGACGGATTTTAAGGTTTTTACTACATATGAACACTTTTCACATTCTCCCGTGCAACTCGGCTGCTAGTCCTCCTTTCATGAAAAATATTAAGTTCCTAGCTCATGTCCAAGGCACCAAAGAAGGGTAAAAAGTCAATAACCGATACCTAAAACTTTAATTGTACTACATCTTACTGGCTATTACATCAACTTAGAAGCTTCATCTGTGTTCTACTATGGTGCTTTTAGTGTGTCCGCATACCGCAGCACGCGAAATAGCTTTGCAGACGATAAGTACAACTTTTTCAGAGAGAAGAGCGGCCAATGTGACGATCTGGCTTTAAGTCGATTCGATAATGGATTTCTCAGGTTTTTACTACATATGAACACATTTCACATTCTCCCGTGCAACTCGGCTGCTAGTCCTCCTTTCATGCAGAATGTTAATGTCCGAGCTCATTTCCAAGGCACCAAAGCCAGCTAAAAAGTCAATAATCGATACCTAAAACTTGAATTGTACTACCTCATCCTGGCTATTACATCAACTTAGAAGCTTCATCTGTTTTCTATTATGCTGCTTTTAGTGTCTAGGCATACCGCAGCACGCGACATAGCTACGAAATCGATTAGTACAACCGTTTCAGAGAGAAGAGGGGCCAATGTGACGATCTGGCTTTAAGTCGATTCGATAACAAATGACGAAAACGGACGGATTTCTCAGGTTTTTACTACATTTGAACACTTTTCACATTTTCCCGTGCAACTCGGCTGCTAGTCCTCCTTTCATGCAGAATCATAAGGTCCTAGCTCACGTCCAAGGCACCAAAGCCGGCTAAAACGTCATTAATCGATACCTAAAATTTGAATTGTACTACTTCCTACTGCCTATTACATCAACTTAGAAGCTTCATCTGTGTTCTACTATGGTGCTTTTAGTGTCTCCGCATACCGCAGCACCCGACATAGCTTTGCAGACGATAAGTACAAGCGTTTCAGAGAGAAGAGCGGCCACTGTGAGGATCTGGCTTTAAGTAGATTCGATAACAAATGACGAAGACGACGGATTTCTCAGGTTTTTACTACAGATGAAAACTTTTCAAATTCTCCCGTGCAACTCGGCTGCTAGTCCTCCTTTCATGCAGAATCATAAGGTCCTAGCGCATGTCCAAAGCACCAAAGCCAGATAAAAAGTCAATAATCAATACCTAAAACTTGAATTGTACTACTTCTTACTGGCTATTACATCAACTTAGAAGCTTCATCTGTGTTCTACTATGGTGCTTTTAGTGTCTCCGCATACCGCAGCACGCGACATAGCTTTGCAATCGATAAGTACAACCGTTTCAGAGAGAAGAGCGGCCAATGTGACGATTTGGCTTTAAGTCGATTCGATAACAAATGACGAAAACGGACGGATTTCTCAGGTTTTTACTACATATGAACACTTTTCACATTCTCCCATCCAACGCGGCTGCTAGTCCTCCTTTCATGCAGAATCTTAAGGTCCTAGCTCATGTCCAAGGCACCAAAGCCAGCTAAAAAGTCAATAATCGATACCTAAAACTTGATTTGTACTACTACTTACTGGCTATTACATCAACATAGAAGCTTCATCTGTGTTCTACTATGGTGATTTTAGTGTCTCCGCATACCGCAGCACGCGACATAGCTCTGCAGACGATAAGTACAACCGTTTCAGAGAGAAGAGCGGCCAATGTGACGATCTGGCTTTAAGTTGATTCGATAACAAATGACGAAAACGGACGGATTTCTAGGTTTTTACTACATATGAATACTTTTCATCTTCTCCCGTGCAACTCCGCTGCTAATCCTCCTTTCATGCAGAATCTTAAGGTCCTAGCTCATGTCCAAGGCACCAAAGCCAGCTAAAAAGTCAATAATCGATACCTAAAACTTGAATTCTACTATATCTTTCTGGCTATTACATTAACTTAGAAGCTTCATCTGTGTTCTACTATGGTGCTTTTACTGTCTCCGCATACCGCAGCACGCGACATAGCTTTGCAGACGATAAGTACAACCGTTTCAGGGAGAAGAGCGGCCAATGTGACGATCTGGCTTTAAGTCGATTCGATATCAAATGACGAAAACGGACGGATGTCTCAGGTTTTTACTTCATATGAACACTTTTCACATACTCCCGTGCAACTCCGCTGCTAATCCTCCTTTCATGCAGAATCTAAAAGTCCTAGCTCATGTCCAAGGCACCAAAGCCAGCTAAAAAGTCAATAATCGATACCTAAAATTTGAATTGTACTACTACTTACTGGCTATTACATCAACTTAGAAGCTTCATCTGTGTTCTACTATGGTGATTTTAATGTCTCCGCATACCGCAGCACGCGACATAGCTTTGCAGACGATAAGTACAACCGTTTCAGAGAGTAGAGCGGCCAATGTGACGATCTGGCTTTAAGTCGATTCGATAACAAATGACGAAAACGGACGGATTTCTAGGTTTTTACTACATATGAACACTTTTCATATTCTCCCGTGCAACTCCGCTGCTAATCCTTCTTTCATGCACAATCTTAAGGTCCTAGCTCATGTCCAACGCACCAAAGCCAGATAAAAAGTCAATAATCGATACCTAAAAGTTGAATTGTACTACTTCTTACTGGCTATTACATCAACTTAGAAGCTTAATCTGTATTCTACTATGGTGCTTTTAGTGTCTCCGCATACCGCAGCACGCGACATAGCTTTGCAGACGATAAGTACAACCGTTTCAGAGAGAAGAGCGGCCAATGTGACAATCTGGCTTTAAGTCGATTCGATAACAAATGAAGAAAACGGACGCATTTTTCAGGTTTTTACTACATATGAACACTTTTTACATCCTCCCGTGCAACGCGGCTGCTAGTCCTAATTTCATGCAGAATCTTTAGGTCCTAGCTCATGTCCAAGGCACCAAAGCCAGCTAAAAAGTCAATAATCGATACCTAAAACTTGAATTGTACTACTTCTCACTGGCTATCACATCAACTTAGAAGCTTCATCTGTGTTCTACTATGGTGCTTTTAGTGTCTCCGCATACTGCAGCACGCGACATAGCTTTGCAGACGATAAGTACAACCGTTTCAGAGAGAAGAGGGGCCCATGTGACGATCTGGCTTTAAGTCGATTCGATAACAAATGACGAAAAAGGACGGATTTCTCAGGTTTTTACTACATATGAACACTTTTTACATTCTCCCGTGCAATTCGGCTGCTAGTCCTCCTTTCATGCAGAATCTTAAGGTCCTAGCTCATGTCCAAGGCACTATAGCCAGCAAAAAAGTCAATAATCGATACCTAAAACTTGAATTGTACTACTTCTCACTGGCTATCACATCAACTTAGAACCTTCATCTGTGTTCTACTATGGTGCTTTTAGTGTCTCCGCATACCGCAGCACGCGACATAGCTTTGCAGACGATAAGTACAACCGTTTCAGAGAGAAGAGCGGCCAATGTGACGATCTGGCTTTAAGTTGATTCGATAACAAATGACGAAAACGGACGGATTTCTAGGTTTTTACTACATATGAATATTTTTCATCTTCTCCCGTGCAACTCCGCTGCTAATCCTCCTTTCATGCAGAATCTTAAGGTCCTAGCTCATGTCCAAGGCACCAAAGCCAGCAAAAAAGTCAATAATCGATACCTAAAACTTGAATTCTACTATATCTTTCTGGCTATTACATTAACTTAGAAGCTTCATCTGTGTTCTACTATGGTGCTTTTACTGTCTCCGCATACCGCAGCACGCGACATAGCTTTGCAGACGATAAGTACAACCGTTTCAGGGAGAAGAGCGGCCAATGTGACGATCTGGCTTTAAGTCGATTCGATATCAAATGACGAAAACGGACGGATGTCTCAGGTTTTTACTTCATATGAACACTTTTCACATACTCCCGTGCAACTCCGCTGCTAATCCTCCTTTCATGCAGAATCTAAAAGTCCTAGCTCATGTCCAAGGCACCAAAGCCAGCTAAAAAGTCAATAATCGATACCTAAAACTTGAATTGTACTACTACTTACTGGCTATTACATCAACTTAGAAGCTTCATCTGTGTTCTACTATGGTGATTTTAATGTCTCCGCATACCGCAGCACGCGACATAGCTTTGCAGACGATAAGTACAACCGTTTCAGAGAGTAGAGCGGCCAATGTGACGATCTGGCTTTAAGTCGATTCGATAACAAATGACGAAAACGGACGGATTTTCAGGTTTTTACTACATATGAACACTTTTCACATTCTCCCGTGCAACTCGGCTGCTAGTCCTCCTTTCATGAAAAATGTTAAGTTCCTAGCTCATGTCCAAGGCACCAAAGAAGGGTAAAAAGACAATAACCGATACCTAAAACATTAATTGTACTACTTCTTACTGGCTATTACATCAACTTAGAAGCTTCATCTGTGTTCTACTATGGTGCTTTTAGTGTGTCCGCATACCGCAGCACGCGACATAGCTTTCCAGACGATAAGTACAACTTTTTCAGAGAGAAGGGCAGCCAATGTGACGATCTGGCTTTAAGTCGATTCGATAACAAATGACGAAAACGGACGGATTTCTCATGTTTTTACTACATATGAACACATTTCACATTCTCCCGTGCAACTCGGCTGCTAGTCTTCCTTTCATGCAGAATGTTAAGGTCCGAGCTCATTTCCAAGGCACCAAAGCCAGCTAAAAAGTCAATAGTCGATACCTAAAACATGAATTGTACTACTTCTTACTGGCTATTATATCAACTTAGAAGCTTCATCTGTGTTCTATTATGCTGCTTTTAGTGTCTCCGCATACCGCAGCACGCGACACAGCTACGAAATCGATTAGTACAACCGTTTCAGAGAGAAGAGCGGCCAATGTGACGATCTGGCTTTAAGTCGATTCGATAACAAATGACGAAAACTGACGTGTTTCTCAGGTTTTTACTACATATAAACACTTTTCACATTCTCCCGTGCAAATAAGCTGCTAGTCCTCCTTTCATGCAGAATGTTAAGGTCCTAGCTCATGTCGAGGGCACCAAAGCCAGCTATAAAGTCTTTAACCATACCTAAAACTTGAATTATACTACTTCTTCCTGGCTATTACATCAACTTAGAAGCATCATCTGTGTTCTACTATGGTGCTTTTAGTGTTTCAGAATACCGCAGCACGCGACATAGCTTTGCAGACGATAAGTACAACCGTTTCAGAGAGAATAGCGGCCAATGTGACGATGTGGCTTTACGTCGATTCGATAACAAATGACGAAAACGGACGGATTTCTAGGTTTTTACTACATATGAACACTTTTCATATTCTCCCGTGCAACTCCGCTGCTAATCCTTCTTTCATGCACAATCTTAAGGTCCTAGCTCATGTCCAACGCACCAAAGCCAGATAAAAAGTCAATAATCGATACCTAAAAGTTGAATTGTACTACTTCTTACTGGCTATTACACCAACTTAGAAGCTTAATCTGTATTCTACTATGGTGCTTTTAGTGTCTCCGCATACCGCAGCACGCGACATAGCTTTGCAGACGATAAGTACAACCGTTTCAGAGAGAAGAGCGGCCAATGTGACAATCTGGCTTTAAGTCGATTCGATAACAAATGAAGAAAACGGACGCATTTTTCAGGTTTTTACTACATATGAACACTTTTTACATCCTCCCGTGCAACGCGGCTGCTAGTCCTAATTTCATGCAGAATCTTTAGGTCCTAGCTCATGTCCAAGGCACCAAAGCCAGCTAAAAAGTCAATAATCGATACCTAAAACTTGAATTGTACTACTTCTCACTGGCTATCACATCAACTTAGAAGCTTCATCTGTGTTCTACTATGGTGCTTTTAGTGTCTCCGCATACTGCAGCACGCGACATAGCTTTGCAGACGATAAGTACAACCGTTTCAGAGAGAAGAGGGGCCCATGTGACGATCTGGCTTTAAGTCGATTCGATAACAAATGACGAAAACGGACGGATTTCTCAGGTTTTTACTACATATGAACACTTTTTACATTCTCCCGTGCAATTCGGCTGCTAGTCCTCCTTTCATGCAGAATCTTAAGGTCCTAGCTCATGTCCAAGGCACCATAGCCAGCAAAAAAGTCAATAATCGATACCTAAAACTTGAATTGTACTACTTCTCACTGGCTATCACATCAACTTAGAACCTTCATCTGTGTTCTACTATGGTGCTTTTAGTGTCTCCGCATACCGCAGCACGCGACATAGCTTTGCAAACGATAAGTACAACCGTTTCAGAGAGAAGAGGGGCCAATGTGACGATATGGCTTTAAGTCGATTCGATAACAAGTGACGAAAACGGACGGATTTATCAGGTTTATACTACATATGAACACTTTTTACATTCTCCCGTGCAACTCGGCTGCTAGTCCTCCTTTCATGCAGAATCGTAAGGTCCTAGCTCATGTCCAAGGCACCAAAGACAGCAAAAAAGTCAATAATCGATACCTAAATCTTGAATTGTACAACTTCTTACTGGCTATTACATCAACTTTGAAGCTTCATCTGTATTCTGCTATATTGCTTTTAGTGTCTCCGCATACCGCAGCACGCGACATAGCTTTGCAGACGATAAGTACAACCGTTTCAGATAGAAGAGCGGCCAATGTGACAATCTGGCTTTAAGTCGATTCGATAACACATGACGAAAACGGAAGCATTTTTCAGGTTTTTACTACATATGAACACTTTTCACATTCTCCCAAGCAACTCGGCTGCTAGTCCTCCTTCCGTGCGGAATCATAAGGTCCTAGCTCATGTCCAAGGCACAAAAGCCAGCTAAAAGGTCAATAATCGATACCTAAAACTTGAATTGTACTACCTCTTACTTGCTATTACATCAACTTAGAAGCTTAATCTGTGTTCTGCTATGGTGCTTTTAGTGTCTCCGCATACCGCAGCACGCGACATAGCTTTGCAGACGATAAGTACAACCGTTTCAGAGAGAAGAGGGGCCCATGTGACGATCTGGCTTTAAGTCGATTCGATAACAAATGATGAAAACGGATGGATTTCTTACGTTTTTACTACATTGTTGTTGTTTGTTGTGGTCTTCAGTCCTGAGACTGGTTTGATGCAGCTCTCCATGCTACTCTATCCTGTGCAAGCTTCTTCATCTCCCAGTACCTACTGCAACCTACATCCTTCTGAATCTGCTTAGTGTACTCATCTCTCGGTCTCCCTCTACGATTTTTACCCTCCACACTGCCCTCCAATGCTAAATTTGTGATCCCTTGATGCCTCAAAACATGTCCTACCAACCGATCCCTTCTTCTAGTCAAGTTGTGCCACAAACTTCTCTTCTCCCCAATCCTATTCAATACCTTCTCATTAGTTACGTGATCTATCCACCTTATCTTCAGTATTCTTCTGTAGCACCACATTTCAAAAGCTTCTATTCTATTCTTGTCCAAACTAGTTATCGTCCATGTTTCACTTCCATACATGGCTACACTCCAAACAAATATTTTCAGAAATGACTTCCTGACACTTAAATCTATATTCGATTTTAACAAATTTCTCTTCTTCAGAAACGCTTTCGTTGCCATTGCCAGTCTACAATTTATATCCTCTCTACTTCGACCATCATCAGTTATTTTACTTCCTAAATAGCAAAACTCCTTTACTACTTTAAGTGTCTCATTTCCTAATCTAATTCCCTCAGCATCACCCGATTTAATTTGACTACATTCCATTATCCTCGTTTTGCTTTTGTTGATGTTCATCTTATATCCTACTTTCAAGACACTGTCCATTCCGTTCAACTGCTCTTCCAAGTCCTTTGCCGTCTCTGACAGAATTACAATGTCATCGGCGAACCTCAAAGTTTTTACTTCGTCTCCATGAATTTTAATACCTACTCCAAATTTTTCTTTTGTTTCCTTTACTGCTTGCTCAATATACAGATTGAATAACATCGGGGAGAGGCTACAACCCTGTCTTACTCCTTTGCCAACCACCGCTTCCCTTTCATGCCCCTCGACTCTTATGACTGCCATCTGGTTTCTGTACAAATTGTAAATAGCCTTTCGCTCCCTGTATTTTACCCCTGCCACCTTTAGAATTTGAAAAAGAGTATTCCAGTCAACATTGTCAAAAGCTTTCTCTAAGTCTACAAATGCTAGAAACGTAGGTTTGCCTTTTCTTAATCTTTCTTCTAAGATAAGTCGTAAGGTCAGTATTGCCTCACGTGTTCCAACATTTCGACGGAATCCAAACTGATCCTCCCCGAGGTCCGCATCTACCAGTTTTTCCATTCGTCTGTAAAGAATTCGCGTTAGTATTTTGCAGCTGTGACTTATTAAACTGATAGTTCGGTAATTTTCGCATCTGTCAGCACCTGCTTTCTTTGGGATTGGAATTATTATATTCTTCTTGAAGTCTGAGGGTATTTGGCCTGTCTCATACATCTTGCTCACCAGCTGGTAGAGTTCTGTCATGACTGGCTCTCCCAAGGCCGTCAGTAGTTCTAATGGAATGTTGTCTACTCCGGGGGCCTTGTTCCGACTCAGGTCTTTCAGTGCTCTGTCAAACTCTTCACGCAATATCGTATCACCCATTTCGTCTTCATCTACATCCTCTTCCATTTCCATAATATTGTCCTCAAGTACATCACCCTTGTATAAACCTTCTATATACTCCTTCCACCTTTCTGCCTTCCCTTCTTTGCTTAGAACTGGGTTGCCATCTGAGCTCTTGATATTCATACACGTGGTTCTCTTCTCTCCAAAGGTCTCTTTAATTTTCCTGTAGGCAGTATCTATCTTACCCCTAGTGAGATAAGCCTCTACATCCTTACATTTATCCTCTAGCCATCCCTGTTTAGCCATTTTGCACTTCCTCTCGATCTCATTTTTGAGACGTTTGTATTCCTTTTTGCCTGCTTCATTTACTGCATTTTTATATTTTCTCCTTTCATCAATTAAATTCAATATTTCTTCTGTTACCCAAGGATTTCTAGCAGCCCTCGTCTTTTTACCTACTTTATTCTCTGCTGCCTTCACTACTTCATCCCTCAGAGCTACCCATTCTTCTTCTACTGTATTTCTTTCCCCTATTCCTGTCAATTGTTCCCTTATGCTCTCCCTGAAACTCTGTACAACCTCTGGTTCTTTCAGTTTATCCAGGTCCCATCTCCTTAATTTCCCACATTTTTGCAGTTTCTTCAGTTTTAATCTACAGGTCATAACCAATAGATTGTGGTCAGAGTCCACATCTGCCCCTGGAAATGTCTTACAACTTAAAACCTGGTTCCTAAATCTCTGTCTTACCATTATATAATCTATCTGATACCTTTTAGTATCTCCAGGGTTCTTCCACGTATACAACCTTCTTTCATGATTCTTAAACCAAGTGTTAGCTATGATTAAGTTGTGCTCTGTGCAAAATTCTACTAGGCGGCTTCCTCTTTCATTTCTTAGCCCCAATCCATATTCACCTACTATGTTTCCTTCTCTCCCTTTTCCTACACTCGAATTCCAGTCACCCATTACTATTAAATTTTCGTCTCCCTTCACTATCTGAATAATTTCTTTTATTTCATCGTACATTTCTTCAATTTCTTCGTCATCTGCAGAGCTAGTTGGCATATAAACTTGTACTACTGTAGTAGGTGTGGGCTTACTACATATGAACACTTTTTACATCCTCCCGTGCAACGCGGCTGCTAGTCCTCCTTTCATGCAGAATCTTTAGGTCCTAGCTCATGTCCAAGGCACCAAAGCCAGCTAAAAAGACAATAATCGATACCTAAAACTTGAATTGTACTACTTCTCACTGGCTATCACATCAACTTAGAAGCTTCATCTGTGTTCTACTATGGTGCTTTTAGTGTCTCCGCATGCTGCAGCACGCGACATAGCTTTGCAGACGATAAGTACAACCGTTTCAGAGAGAAGAGGGGCCCATGTGACTATCTGGCTTTAAGTCGATTCGATAACAAATGACGAAAACGGACGGATTTCTCAGGTTTTTACTACATATGAACACTTTTTACATTCTCCCGTGCAACTCGGCTGCTAGTCCTCCTTTCATGCAGAATCTTAAGGTCCTAGGTCATGTCCAAGGCACCAAAGCCAGCAAAAAAGTCAATAATCGATACCTAAATCTTGAATTGTACTACTTCTTACTGGCTATTACATCAACTTTGAAGCTTCATCTGTGTTCTACTATGGTGCTTTTAGTGTCTCCGCATACCGCAGCACGCGACATAGCTTTGCAGACGATAAGTACAACCGTTTCAGAGAGAAGAGCGGCCAATGTGACGATCGGTCTTTAAGTCGATTCGATAACAAATGACGAAAACGGACGGATTTCTCAGGTTTTTACTACATATGAACACTTTTCACATTCTCCCATGTAACTCGGCTGCTAGTCCTCCTTTCATGCAGAACCATAAGGTCCTAGCTCATGTCCAAGGCACAAAAGCCAGCTAAAAAGTCAATAATCGATACCTAAAACTTTAATTGTACTACTTCTCACTGGCTATCACATCAACTTAGAAGCTTCATCTGCGTTCTACTATGGTGCTTTTAGTGTCTCCGCATACTGCAGCACGCGACATAGCTTTGCAGACGATAAGTACAACCGTTTCAGAGAGAAAAGCGGGCAATGTGACGATCTGGCTTCAAGTTGATTCGATAACAAATGACTAAAACGGACGGATTTCTCAGGTTTTTACTACATATGAACACTTTCCACATTCTCCAATGCAACTCGGCTGCTAGTCCTCCTTTCATGCAGAATCATAAGGACATAGCTCATGTGCAAGGCACCAAAGCCAGCTAAAAAGTCAATAATCGATACCTAAAACTTGAATTGTACTACTCCTTACTGGCTATTACATCAACTTAGAAGCTTCATCTGTGTTCTACTATGGTGCTTTTAGTGTCTCCGCATACCGCAGCACGCGACTTAGCTTTGCAGATGATAAGTACAACCGTTTCAGAGAGAAGAGAGGCCAATGTGACGATCTGGCTTTAAGTCGATTCGATAACAAATGACGAAAATGGACGGATTTCTCAGGTTTTTACTACATATGAACACTTGTCACATAGTCCCGTGCAACGCGGCTGCTAGTCCTCCTTTCATGCAGGATCTTAAGGTCCTAGCTCATGTCCAAGGCACCATAGCCAGCAAAAAAGACAATAATCGATACCTAAATCTTGAAATGTACTGCTTCTTACTGGCTATTACATCAACTTTGAAGCTTCATATGTGTTCTACTATGGTGCTTTTAGTGTCTCCGCATACCGCAGTACGCGACATAGCTTTGCAGACGATAAGTACAACCGTTTCAGGGAGAAGAGGGGCCAATGTGACGAACTGGCTTTAAGTCGATTCGATAACAAATGACGAACATGGAAGGATTTATCAGGCTTTTACTACATATGAACACTTTTCACATACTCCCGTGCAACGTGGCTGCTAGTCCTCCTTTCATGCAGAATCTTAAGGTCCTAGCTCATGTCCAAGGCACCTAAGCCAGATAAAAAGGTCAATAATCGATACCTAAAACTTGAATTGTAGTATTTCTCACTGGCTATCACATCAACTTAGAACCTTCATCTGTGTTCTACTACGGTGCTTTTAGTGTCTCCGCATACCGCAGCACGCGACTTAGCTTTGCAGATGATAAGTACAACCGTTTCAGAGAGAAGAGGGGCCAATGTGACGATCTGGCTTTAAGTCGATTCGATAACAAATGACGAAAACGGACGGATTTCTCAGGTTTATACTACATATGAACACTTTTTACATTCTCCCGTGCAACTCGGCTGCTAGTCCTCCTTTCATGCAGAATCGTAAGGTCCTAGCTCATGTCCAAGGCACCAAAGCCAGCAAAAAAGTCAATAATCGATACCTAAATCTTGAATTGTACTACTTCTTACTGGCTATTACATCAACTTTGAAGCTTCATCTGTATTCTACTATGGTGCTTTTAGTGTCTCCGCATACCGCAGCACGCGACATAGCTTTGCAGACGATAAGTACAACCGTTTCAGAGAGAAGAGCGGCCAATGTGACAATCTGGCTTTAAGTCGATTCGATAACAAATGAAGAAAACGGACCCATTTTTCCGGTTTTTACTACATATGAACACTTTCCACATTCTCCCAAGCAACTCGGCTGCTAGTCCTCCTTCCGTGCGGAATCATAAGGTCCTAGCTCATGTCCAAGGCATAAAAGCCAGCTAAAAGGTCAATAATCGATACCTAAAAGTTGAATTTTACTACTTCTTACTGGCTATTACATCAACTTAGAAGCTTAATCTGTGTTCTATTATGGTGCTTTTAGTGTCTCCGCATACCGCAGCACGCGACATAGCTTTGCAGACGATAAGTACAACCGTTTCAGAGAGAAGAGGGGCCCATGTGACGATCTGGCTTTAAGTCGATTCGATAACAAATGACGAAAACGGACGGATTTCTCAGGTTTTTACTTCATATGAACACTTTTTACATCCTCCCGTGCAACGCGGCTGCTAGTCCTAATTTCATGCAGAATCTTTAGGTCCTAGCTCATGTCCAAGGCACCAAAGCCAGCTAAAAAGTCAATAATCGATACCTAAAACTTGAATTGTACTACTTCTCACTGGCTATCACATCAACTTAGAAGCTTCATCTGTGTTCTACTATGGTGCTTTTAGTGTCTCCGCATACTGCAGCACGCGACATAGCTTTGCAGACGATAAGTACAACCGTTTCAGAGAGAAGAGGGGCCCATGTGACGATCTGGCTTTAAGTCGATTCGATAACAAATGACGAAAACGGACGGATTTCTCAGGTTTTTACTACATATGAACACTTTTTACATTCTCCCGTGCAACTCGTCTGCTATTCCTCCTTTCATGCAGAATCTTAAGGTCCTAGCTCATGTCCAAGGCACCATAGCCAGCAAAAAAGTCAATAATCGATACCTAAAACTTGAATTGTACTACTTCTCACTGGCTATCACATCAACTTAGAACCTTCATCTGTGTTCTACTATGGTGCTTTTAGTGTCTCCGCATACCGCAGCACGCGACATAGCTTTGCAAACGATAGGTACAACCGTTTCAGAGAGAAGAGGGGCCAATGTGACGATCTGGCTTTAAGTCGATTCGATAACAAGTGACGTAAACGGACGGATTTCTCAGGTTTATACTGCATATGAACACTTTTTACATTCTCCCGTGCAACTCGGCTGCTAGTCCTCCTTTCATGCAGAATCGTAAGGTCCTAGCTCATGTCCAAGGCACCAAAGCCAGCAAAAAAGTCAATAATCGATACCTAAATCTTGAATTGTACTACTTCTTACTGGCTATTACATCAACTTTGAAGCTTCATCTGTATTCTACTATATTGCTTTTAGTGTCTCCGCATACCGCAGCACGCGACATGGCTTTGCAGACGATAAGTACAACCGTTTCAGATAGAAGAGCGGCCAATGTGACAATCTGGCTTTAAGTCGATTCGATAACACATGACGAAAACGGACGCATTTTTCAGGTTTTTACTACATATGAACACTTTTCACATTCTCCCAAGCAACTCGGCTGCTAGTCCTCCTTCCGTGCGGAATCATAAGGTCCTAGATCATGTCCATGGCACAAAAGCCAGCTAAAAGGTCAATAATCGATACCTAAAACTTGAATTGTACTACTTCTTACTTGCTATTACATCAACTTAGAAGCTTAATCTGTGTTCTGCTATGGTGCTTTTAGTGTCTCCGCATACCGCAGCACGCGACATAGCTTTGCAGACGATAAGTACAACCGTTTCAGAGAGAAGAGGGGCTCATGTGACGATCTGGCTTTAAGTCGATTCGATAACAAATGATGAAAACGGACGGATTTCTTAGGTTTTTACTACATATGAACACTTTTTACATCCTCCCGTGCAACGCGGCTGCTAGTCCTCCATTCATGCAGAATCTTTAGGTCCTAGCTCATGTCCAAGGCACCAAAGCCAGCTAAAAAGACAATAATCGATACCTAAAACTTGAATTGTACTATGTCTCACTGGCTATCACATCAACTTAGAAGCTTCATCTGTGTTCTTCTATGGTGCTTTTAGTGTCTCCGCATACCGCAGCACGCGTCATAGCTTTGCAGACGATAAGTACAACCGTTTCAGAGAGAAGAGCGGCCAATGTGACGATCTGGCTTTAAGTCGATTCGATAACAAATGACGAAAACGGACGGATTTCTCAGGTTTTTACTACATATGAACACTTTTCACATTCTCCCATGTAACTCGGCTGCTAGTCCTCCTTTCATGCAGAATCATAAGGTCCTAGCTCATGTCCAAGGCACAAAAGCCAGCTAAAAAGTCAATAATCGATACCTAAAACTTTAATTGTACTACTTCTCACTGGCTATCACATCAACTTAGAAGCTTCATCTGCGTTCTACTATGGTGCTTTTAGTGTCTCCGCATACTGCAGCACGCGACATAGCTTTGCAGACGATAAGTACAACCGTTTCAGAGAGAAAAGCGGGCAATGTGAAGATCTGGCTTCAAGTTGATTCGATAACAAATGACTAAAACGGACGGATTTCTCAGGTTTTTACTACATATGAACACTTGTCACATAGTCCCGTGCAACGCGGCTGCTAGTCCTCCTTTCATGCAGGATCTTAAGGTCCTAGCTCATGTCCAAGGCACCAAAGCCAGCAAAAAAGACAATAATCGATACCTAAATCTTGAAATGTACTGCTTCTTACTGGCTATTACATCAACTTTGAAGCTTCATCTGTGTTCTACTATGGTGCTTTTAGTGTCTCCGCATACCGCAGCACGCGACATAGCTTTGCAGACGATAAGTACAACCGTTTCAGAGAGAAGAGCGGCCAATGTGACGCACTGCTTTAAGTCGATTCCATAATAAATTACGAAAACGGACGGATTTCTCAGGTTTTTACTACATATGAACACTTTTCGCATCCTCGCGTGAAACTCGACTGCTAGTCCTCCTTTCATGCAGAATCTTAAGGTCCTAGCTCATGTCCAAGGCGCCAAAGCCAGCTAAAAAGTCAATATTCGATACCTAAAACTTGAATTGTACTACTCCTTACTGGCTATTACATCAACGTAGAAGCTTCATCTGTGTTTCACTATGGCGCTTTTAGTGTCTCCACTAACCGCAGCACGTGACATAGCTTTGCAGACGATAAGTACAACCGTTTCAGAGAGAAGAGCGGCCAATGTGACTATCTGCCTTTACGTCGATTCGATAACAAATGACGAAAACGGACGGATTTCTCAGGTTTTTACTACATATGAACACATTTCACATTCTCCCATGCAACTCGGCTGCTAATCCTCCTTTCATGCAGAATCTTAAGGTCCTAGCTCATGTCCAAGCACCAAAGACAGCTAAAAAGTCCATAATCGATACCTAAAACTTGAATTGTACTACTTCTTACTGGCTATTACATCAACTTAGAAGCTTCATCTGTGTTCTGCTATGGTGCTTTTAGTGTCTCCGCATAACGCAGCACGCGACATAGCTTTGCAGACGATAAGTAGAACCGTTTCAGAGAGAATAGCGGCCAATGTGACGATCTGGCTTTAAGTCGATTCGATAACAAATGACCAAAACGAACGGATATCTCAGGTTTTTACTACATATGAACACACTTCACATTCTCCCGTGCAACTCGGCTGTTAATCCACCTTTCATGCAGAATCTTAAGGTCCTAGCTCATGTCCAAGGCACCAAAGCCAGCTAAAAAATCAATAATCGATACCTAAAACTTGAATTGCACTACTTCTTACTGGCTATTACGTCAACTTAGAAGCTTCATCTGTGTTCTACTATGGCGCTTTTAGTGTCTCCACATACCGCTGCACGTGGCATAGCTTCGCAGACGATAAGTACAACCGTTTCAGAGAGAAGAGCGGCCAATGTGACGATCTGGCTTTACGTCGATTCGATAACAAATGACTAAAACGGACGGATTTCTCAGGTTTTTACTACATATGAACACTTTTCACATTCTCCCGTGCAACTCGGCTACTAGTCCTCCGTTCATGCAGAATTTTGAGGTCCTAGCTCATGTCCAAGGCACCAAAGAATGGTAAAAAGTCAATAATCGATACCTAAGACTTGAACTGTACTACATCTTACTGGATATTACTTCAACTTAGAAACTTCATCTGTGTTCTACTACGGTGATTTTAGTGTCTCCGCATACCGCAGCACGCGACATAGCTTTGCAGACAATAAGTACAACCGTTTCAGAGAGAAGAGGGGCCAATGTGACGATCTGGCTTTCAGTCGATTCGATAACAAATGGCGGAAACGGACGGATTTCTCAGGTTTTTACTACATATTAACACTTATCACATTCTCACGTGCAACGCGGCTGCTAGCCCTCCTTTCATGCAGAATCTTAAGGCACCAAAGCCAGCTAAGAAGTCAATAATCGATACTTATAACATGAATTGTACTACTTCTTACTGGCTATTACATCAGCTTAGAAGCTTCATCTGTGTTCTACTATGGTGCTTTTAGTGTCTCCGCATACCGCAGCACGCGACATAGCTTTGCAGACGACAAGTACAACCGTTTCAGAGAGAAGAGCGGCCAATGTGACGATCTGGCTTTAAGTCGATTCGATAACAAATGGCGGAAACGGACGGATTTCTCAGGTTTTTACTACATATGAACACTTATCACATTCTCACGTGCAACGCGGCTGCTAGACCTCCTATCATGCAAAATCTTAAGTTCCTAGCTCATGCCCAAGGCACCAAAGAAGGGTAAAAAGTCAATAATCGATACCTAAAACTTGAATTGTACTACTTCTTACTGGCTATTACATCATCTTAGAAGCTTCATCTGTGTTCTACTATGGTGCTTTTAGTGTCTCCGCATTTCGGAGCACGCGACATAGCTTTGCAGTCGATAAGTACAACCGTTTCAGAGAGAAGAGCGGCTAAAGTGGCGATCTGGCTTTAAGTCGATTCGATAACAATGACGATAACGAACGGATTTCTAAGGTTTTTACTACATATGAACACTTTTCACACTCTCCCGTGCAACTCGGCTGCTAGTCCTCCTTTCGTGCAGAATCTTAAGGTCCTAGCTCATGTTCAAGGCACCAAAGCCAGCTAAAAAGTCAATAATCGATATCTAAAACTTGAATTGTACAACTTCTTACTGGCTATTACATCAAATTAGAGGCTTCATCTATGTTCTACTATGGTGCTTTTAGTGTCTCCGCATTCCGCAGCACGCGACATAGCTTTGCAGACGATAAGTAGAACCGTTTCAGAGAGGAGAGCGGCCAATGTAACGATCTGGTTTTAAGTCGATTCGATAACAAATGACGAAAACGGAAGGATATCTCAGGTTTTTACTACATATGAACACTTTTCACATTGTCACGTGCAACGCGGCTGCTAGACCTCTTATCATGCAAAATCTTAAGTTCCTAGCTCATGCCCAAGGCACCAAAGAAGGGTAAAAAGTCAACAATCGATACTTAAAACTTGAATTGTACTACTTCTTACTGGCTATTACATCAACTTAGAAGCTTCATCTGTGTTCTACTATGGTGCTTTTAGTGTCTCCGCATACCGCAGCACGACACGTAGCTTTGCAGACGATAAGTACCACCGTTTCAAAGAGAAGAGCGGCCAATGTGACGATCTGGCTTTAAGTCGATTCGACAACAAATGACGAAAACGGACGGATATCTCAGGCTTTTACTACATATGAACACTTTTCACATTCTCACGTGCAACGCGGCTGCTAGACCTCCTATCATGCAAAATCTTAAGTTCCTAGCTCATGCGCAAGGCACCAAAGAAGGGTAAAAAGTCAACAATCGATACTTAAAACTTGAATTGTACTACTTCTTACTGGCTATTACATCAACTTAGAAGCTTCATCTGTGTTCTACTATGGTGCTTTTAGTGTCTCCGCATACCGCAGCACGCGACATAGCTTTGCAGACGATAAGTACAACCGTTTCACAGAGAAGAGCGGCCAATGTGACGATCTGGCTTTAAGTCGATTCGATAACAAATGACGAAAACGGACGGATATCTCAGGTTTTTACTACATATGAACACTATTCACATTCTCCCATGCAACTCGGCTGCTAGTCCTCCTTTCATGCAGAATCTTAAGGTCCTAGCTCATGTCCAAGGCACCAAAGCCAGCTAAAAAGTGAATAATCGATACCTAAAACTTGAATGGTACTACTTCTTACTGGCTATTACATCAACTTAGAAGCTTCATCTGTGTTCTACTATGGTGCTTTTAGTGTCTCCACATACCGCAGCACGCTACATAGCTTTGCAGAAGATAAGTACAAATGTTTCAGAGATATGAGCGGCCAATGTGACGATCTGGCTTTAAGTCAATTCGATAACAAATGACGATAACGGACGGATTTCTCAGGTTTTTACTACATATGAACACTTTTTACATTCTCCCGTGCAACTCGGCTGCTAGTCCTCCTTTCATGCAGAATCTTAAGGTCCTAGCGCATGTCCAAGGAACCAAGGGCAGCTAAAAAGTCAATAATCGATACCTAAAACTTGAATTGTACTACTTCTTACTGGCTATTACATCAATTAGAAGCTTCATCTGTGTTCTACTATGATGCTTTTAGTGTCTCCGCATACCGCAGCACGCGACATAGCTTTGCAGACGATAAGTACAACCGTTTCAGAGAGAAGAGCGGCCAATGTGACGATCTGGCTTTAAGTCGATTCGATAACAAATGACGAAAACGGACGGATTTCTCAGGTTTTTACTACATATGAACACTTTTCACATTCTCCCGTGCTACTCGGCTGCTAGTCCTCCTTTCATGCACAATCTTAAGGTCCTAGCTCATGTCCAAGGCACCATAGCCAGCTAAAAAGTGAATAATCGGTACCTAAAACTTGAATGGTACTACTTCTTACTGGCTATTACATCAACTTAGAAGCTTCATCTGTGTTCTACTATGGTGCTTTTAGTGTCTCCGCATACCGCTGCACGCGACATAGCTTTGCAGTCGATAAGTACAACCGTTTCAAAGAGAATTGCGGCTAATGTGACGATCTGGCTTTAAGTCGATTCGATATTAAATGACGAAAACGGACGGATTTCTCTGGTTTTTACTACATATGAACACTTTTCACATTCTCCCGTGCAACTCGGCTGCTAGTCCTCCTTTCATGCACAATCTTAAAGTCCTAGCTCATGTCCAAGGCACCAAAGCCAGCTAAAAAGTGAATAATCGATACCTAAAACTTGAATTGTACTACTTCTTACTGGCTATTACATCAACTTAGAAGCTTCATCTGTGTTCTACTATGGTGCTTTTAGTGTCTCCACATACCGCAGCACGCGACATAGCTTTGCAGAAGATAAGTACAACCATTTCAGAGAGAAGAGCGGCCAATGTGACGATCTGGCTTTAAGTCGATTCGATAACTAATGACGAAAACGGACGGATTTCTCAGGTTTTTACTACATATGAACACTTTTCACATTCTCCCGTACAAATCGGCTGCTAGACCTCCTTTCATGCAGAATCTTAAGGTCCTAACTCATGTCCAAGGCACCAAAGACAGCTAAAAAGTCAATAATCGATACCTAAAACTTGAATTGTACTACATTTTACTGACTATTACATAATCTTAGAAGCTTCATCTGTGTTCTACTATGGTGCTTTTAGTGTCTCCGCATATCGCAGCACGCGACATAGCTTTGCAGTCGATAAGTACAACCGTTTCAGAGAGAAGAGCGGCTAATGTGGCGATCTGGCTTTAAGGCGATTCGATAACTAATGACGATAACGAACGGATTTCTCAGGTTTTTACTACATATGAACACTTTTTACATTCTCCCCTGCAACTCGGCTGCTAGTCCTCCGTTCATGCAGAATTTTAAGGTCCTATCTCATGTCCAAGGCACCACAGAATGGTAAAAAGTCAATAATCGATACCTAAGACTTGAATTGTACTACATCTTTCTTGATATTACTTCAACTTAGAAGCTTCATCTGTGTTCTACTATTGTGATTTTAGTATCTCCGCATACCGCAGCACGCGACATAGCTTTGCAGACGATAAGTACAACCGTTTCAGAGAGAAGAGCGGCCAATGTGACGATCTGGCTTTAAGTCGATTCGATAACAAATGGCGGAAACGGACGGATTTCTTACGTTTTTACTACATATGAACACTTTTCACATTCTCCCGTGCAACTCGGCTGCTAGTCCTCCTTTCATGCAGAATCATAAGGTCCTAGCTCATGTCCAAAGTACCAAAGCCAGCTAAAAAGTCAATAATCGATACTTAAAACTTGAATTGTACTACTTCTTACTGACTATTACATCAACTTAGAAGCTTCATCTCTGATCTACTATGGTGCTTTTAGTGTCTCCGCATACCGCAGCACGCGACATAGCTTTGCAGACGATAAGTACAACCGTTTCAGAGAGAAGAGCGGCCAATGTGACGATCTGGCTTATGTCGATTCGATAACAAATGACGAAAACGGACGGATTTCTCAGGTTTTTACTACATATGAACACTTTTCACTTTCTCCCTCGCAACTCGGCTGCTAGTCCTCCTTTCATGCAGAATCTTAAGGCCCTAGCTCATGTCCAAGACACCAAAGCCAGCTAAAAAGTCAATAATCGATACCTAAAACTTGAATTGTACTACTTCTTACTGGCTATTACATCAACTTAGAAGCTTCATCTGTGTTCTACTATGGTGCTTTTAGTGTCTCCGCATACCGCAGCACGCGACATAGCTTTGCAGACGATAAGTACAACCGTTTCAGAGAGAAGAGCGGCCAATGTGACGATCTGGCTTTAACTCAATTCGATAACAAATGACGAAAACGGACGGATTTCTCAGGTTTTTACTACATATGAATACTTTTCACATTCTCCCGTACAAATCGGCTGCTAGACCTCCTTTCATGCAGAATCTTAAGGTCCTAACTCATGTCCAAGGCACCAAAGACAGCTAAAAAGTCAATAATCGATACCTAAAACTTGAATTGTACTACATTTTACTGACTATTACATCATCTTAGAAGCTTCATCTGTGTTCTTCTATGGTGCTTTTAGTGTCTCCGCATATCGCAGCACGCGACATAGCTTTGCAGTCGATAAGTACAACCGTTTCAGAGAGAAGAGCGGCTAATGTGGCGACCTGGCTTTAAGGCGATTCGATAACAAATGACGATAACGAACGGATTTCTCAGGTTTTTACTACATATGAACACTTTTTACATTCTCCCCTGCAACTCGGATGCTAGTCCTCCGTTCATGCAGAATTTTAAGGTCCTAGCTCATGTCCAATTCACCAAAGAATGGTAAAAAGTCAATAATCGATACCTAAGACTTGAATTGTACTACATCTTTCTGGATATTACTTCAACTTAGATGCTTCATCTGTGTTCTACTATGGTGATTTTAGTGTCTCCGCATACCGCAGCACGCGACATAGCTTTGCAGACGATAAGTACAACCGTTTCAGAGAGAAGAGCAGCCAATGTGACGATCTGGCTTTAAGTCAATTCGATAACAAATGACGAAAACGTAAGGATTTCTCAGGTTTTTACTACATATGAACATTTTCCACATTCTCCAGTGCAACTCGGCTGCTAGTGCTCCTTTCATGCAGAATCATAAGGTCCTACCTCATGTCCAAGGTACCAAAGCCAGCTAAAAAGTCAATAATCGATAATTAAAACTTGAATTGTACTACTTCTTACTGACTATTACATCATCTTAGGAGCTTCATCTGTGTTCTACTATGGTGCTTTTAGTGTCTCCGCATACCGCAGCACGCGACATAGCTTTGCAGTCGATAAGTACAACCGTTTCAGAGAGAAGAGCGGCTAATGTGACGATCTGGCTTTAAGTCGATTCGATAACAAATGACGATAACGAACGGATTTCTCAGGTTTTTACTACATATGAACACTTTTTACATTCTCCCCTGCAACTCGGCTGCTAGTCATCCTTTCATGCACAATCTTAAGGTCCTAGCTCATGTCCAAGGCACCATAGCCAGCTAAAAAGTGAATAATCGGTACCTAAAACTTGAATGGTACTACTTCTTACTGGCTATTACATCAACTTAGAAGCTTCATCTGTGTTCTACTATGGTGCTTTTAGTGTCTCCGCATACCGCTGCACGCGACATAGCTTTGCAGTCGATAAGTACAACCGTTTCAAAGAGAATTGCGGCTAATGTGACGATCTGGCTTTAAGTCGATTCGATATTAAATGACGAAAACGGACGGATTTCTCTGGTTTTTACTACATATGAACACTTTTCACATTCTCCCGTGCAACTCGGCTGCTAGTCCTCCTTTCATGCACAATCTTAAAGTCCTAGCTCATGTCCAAGGCACCAAAGCCAGCTAAAAAGTGAATAATCGATACCTAAAACTTGAATTGTACTACTTCTTACTGGCTATTACATCAACTTAGAAGCTTCATCTGTGTTCTACTATGGTGCTTTTAGTGTCTCCACATACCGCAGCACGCGACATAGCTTTGCAGAAGATAAGTACAACCATTTCAGAGAGAAGAGCGGCCAATGTGACGATCTGGCTTTAAGTCGATTCGATAACTAATGACGAAAACGGACGGATTTCTCAGGTTTTTACTACATATGAACACTTTTCACATTCTCCCGTACAAATCGGCTGCTAGACCTCCTTTCATGCAGAATCTTAAGGTCCTAACTCATGTCCAAGGCACCAAAGACAGCTAAAAAGTCAATAATCGATACCTAAAACTTGAATTGTACTACATTTTACTGACTATTACATCATCTTAGAAGCTTCATCTGTGTTCTACTATGGTGCTTTTAGTGTCTCCGCATATCGCAGCACGCGACATAGCTTTGCAGTCGATAAGTACAACCGTTTCAGAGAGAAGAGCGGCTAATGTGGCGATCTGGCTATAAGGCGATTCGATAACTAATGACGATAACGAACGGATTTCTCAGGTTTTTACTACATATGAACACTTTTTACATTCTCCCCTGCAACTCGGCTGCTAGTCCTCCGTTCATGCAGAATTTTAAGGTCCTAGCTCATGTCCAAGGCACCAAAGAATGGTAAAAAGTCAATAATCGATACCTAAGACTTGAATTGTACTACATCTTTCTTGATATTACTTCAACTTAGAAGCTTCATCTGTGTTCTACTATTGTGATTTTAGTGTCTCCGCATACCGCAGCACGCGACATAGCTTTGCAGACGATAAGTACAACCGTTTCAGAGAGAAGAGCGGCCAATGTGACGATCTGGCTTTAAGTCGATTCGATAACAAATGGCGGAAACGGACGGATTTCTTAAGTTTTTACTACATATGAACACTTTTCACATTCTCCCGTGCAACTCGGCTGCTAGTCCTCCTTTCATGCAGAATCATAAGGTCCTAGCTCATGTCCAAAGTACCAAAGCCAGCTAAAAAGTCAATAATCGATACTTAAAACTTGAATTGTACTACTTCTTACTGACTATTACATCATCTTAGAATCTTCATCTGTGTTCTACTATGGTGCTTTTGGTGTCTTCGCATACCGCAGCACGCGACATAGCATTGCAGTCGATAAGTACAACCGTTTCAGAGAGAAGAGCGGCTAATGTGACGATCTGGCTTTCAGTCGATTCGATAACAAATGACGATAACGGACGGATTTCTCAGGTTTTTACTACATATGAACACTTTTCACATTCTCCCGTGCAACTCGGCTGCTAGTCCTCCTTTTATGCAGAATCTTAAGGTCCTAGCTCCTCTCCAAGGCACCAAAGCCAGCCAAAAAGTCAATAATCGATACCTAAAACTTGAATTGTACTACTTCTTACTGCCTATTACATCAACTTAGAAGCTTCATCTCTGATCTACTATGGTGCTTTTAGTGTCTCCGCATACCGCAGCACGCGACATAGCTTTGCAGACGATAAGTACAACCGTTTCAGAGAGAAGAGCGGCCAATGTGACGATCTGGCTTATGTCGATTCGATAACAAATGACGAAAACGGACGGATTTCTCAGGTTTTTACTACATATGAACACTTTTCACTTTCTCCCTCGCAACTCGGCTGCTAGTCCTCCTTTCATGCAGAATCTTAAGGCCCTAGCTCATGTCCAAGACACCAAAGCCAGCTAAAAAGTCAATAATCGATACCTAAAACTTGAATTGTACTACTTCTTACTGGCTATTACATCAACTTAGAAGCTTCATCTGTGTTCTACTATGGTGCTTTTAGTGTCTCCGCATACCGCAGCACGCGACATAGCTTTGCAGACGATAAGTACAACCGTTTCAGAGAGAAGAGCGGCCAATGTGACGATCTGGCTTTAAGTCAATTCGATAACAAATGACGAAAACGGACGGATTTCTCAGGTTTTTACTACATATGAACACTTTTCACATTCTCCCGTACAAATCGGCTGCTAGACCTCCTTTAATGCAGAATCTTAAGGTCCTAACTCATGTCCAAGGCACCAAAGACAGCTAAAAAGTCAATAATCGATACCTAAAACCTGAATTGTACTACATTTTACTGACTATTACATCATCTTAGAAGCTTCATCTGTGTTCTACTATGGTGCTTTTAGTGTCTCCGCATATCGCAGCACGCGACATAGCTTTGCAGTCGATAAGTACAACCGTTTCAGAGAGAAGAGCGGCTAATGTGGCGATCTGGCTTTAAGGCGATTCGATAACAAATGAAGATAACGAACAGATTTCTCAGGTTTTTACTACATATGAACACTTTTTACATTCTCCCCTGCAACTCGGATGCTAGTCCTCCGTTCATGCAGAATTTTAAGGTCCTAGCTCATGTCCAAGGCACCAAAGAATGGTAAAAAGTCAATAATCGATACCTAAGACTTGAATTGTACTACATCTTTCTGGATATTACTTCAACTTAGATGCTTCATCTGTGTTCTACTATGGTGATTTTAGTGGCTCCGCATACCGCAGCACGCGACATAGCTTTGCAGACGATAAGTACAACCGTTTCAGAGAGAAGAGCAGCCAATGTGACGATCTGGCTTTAAGTCAATTCGATAACAAATGACGAAAACGTAAGGATTTCTCAGGTTTTTACTACATATGAACATTTTCCACATTCTCCAGTGCAACTCGGCTGCTAGTCCTCCTTTCATGCAGAATCATAAGGTCCTAGCTCATGTCCAAGGTACCAAAGCCAGCTAAAAAGTCAATAATCGATAATTAAAACTTGAATTGTACTACTTCTTACTGACTATTACATCATCTTAGGAGCTTCATCTGTGTTCTACTATGGTGCTTTTAGTGTCTCCGCATACCGCAGCACGCGACATAGCTTTGCAGTCGATAAGTACAACCGTTTCAGAGAGAAGAGCGGCTAATGTGACGATCTGGCTTTAAGTCGATTCGATAACAAATGACGATAACGAACGGATTTCTCAGGTTTTTACTACATATGAACACTTTTTACATTCTCCCCTGCAACTCGGCTGCTAGTCCTCCTTTCATGCAGAATCTTAAGGTCCTAGCTCATGTCCAAGGCACCAAATCCACCTAAAAAGTCAATAATCGATACCTAAAACTTGAATTGTACTACTTCTTACTGGCTATTACATCAACTTAGAAGCTTCATCTGTGTTCTACTATGATGCTTTTAGTGTCTCCGCAATCCACAGCACGCGACATAGCTTTGCAGACGGTAAGTACCACCGTTTCAGAGAGAAGAGCGGCCAATGTGACGATCTGGCTTTAAGTCGATTCGATAACAAATGACGAAAACGGACGGATTTCTCAGGTTTTTACTACATATGAACACTTTTCACATTCTCCCGTGCAACTCGGCTGCTAGTCCTCCTTTCATGCACAATCTTAAAGTCCTAGCTCATGTCCAAGGCACCAAAGCCAGCTAAAAAGTGAATAATCGATACCTAAAACTTGAATTGTACTACATCTTACTGACTATTACATCATCTTAGAAGCTTCATCTGTGTTCTACTATGGTGATTTTAGTGTCTCCGCATATCGCAGCACGCCAAATAGCTTTGCAGTCGATAAGTACAACCGTTTCAGAGAGAAGAGCGGCTAATGTGACGATCTGGCTTTAAGGCGATTCGATAACAAATGACGATAACGAACGGATTTCTCAGGTTTTTAATACATATGAACACTTTTTACATTCTCCCCTGCAACTCGGCTGCTAGTCCTCCTTTCATGCAGAATCTTAAGGTCCTAGCTCCTCTCCAAGGCACCAAAGCCAGCTAAAAAGTCAATAATCGATACCTGAAACTTGAATTGTACTATTTCTTACTGCCTATTACATCAACTTAGAAGCTTCATCTGTGATCTACTATGGTGCTCTTAGTGTCTCCGCATACCGCAGCACGCGACATAGCTTTGCAGACGATAAGTACAACTGTTTCAGAGAGAAGGGCGGCCAATGTGACGATCTGGCTTTACGTCGATTCGATAACAAATGACGAAAACGGACGGATTTCTCAGGTTTTTACTACATATGAACACTTTTCACTTTCTCCCTCGCAACTCGGCTGCTAGTCCTCCTTTCATGCAGAATCGTAAGGCCCTAGCTCATGTCCAAGACACCAAAGCCAGCTAAAATGTCAATAATCGATACCTAAAACTTGAATTGTACTACTTCTTACTGGCTATTACATCAACTTAGAAGCTTCATCTGTGTTCTACTATGGTGCTTTTAGTGTCTCCGCATACCGCTGCACGCGACATAGCTTTGCAGTCGATAAGTACAACCGTTTCAAAGATAATTGCGGCTAATGTGACGATCTGGCTTTAAGTCGATTCGATATTAAATGACGAAAACGGACGGATTTCTCTGGTTTTTACTACATATGAACACTTTTCACATTCTCCCGTGCAACTCGGCTGCTAGTCCTCCTTTCATGCACAATCTTAAAGTCCTAGCTCATGTCCAAGGCACCAAAGCCAGCTAAAAAGTGAATAATCGATACCTAAAACTTGAATTGTACTACTTCTTACTGACTATTACATCATCTTAGAAGCTTCATCTGTGTTCTACTATGGTGCTTTTAGTGTCTCCGCATATCGCAGCACGCGACATAGCTTTGCAGACGATAAGTACAACCGTTTCAGAGAGAAGAGCGGCTAATGTGGCGATCTGGCTTTAAGGCGATTCGATAACTAATGACGATAACGAACGGATTTCTCAGGTTTTTACTACATATGAACACTTTTTACATTCTCCCCTGCGACTCGGCTGCTAGTCCTCCGTTCATGCAGAATTTTAAGGTCCTAGCTCATGTCCAAGGCACCAAAGAATGGTAAAAAGTCAATAATCGATACCTAAGACTTGAATTGTACTACATCTTTCTTGATATTACTTCAACTTAGAAGCTTCATCTGTGTTCTACTATTGTGATTTTAGTGTGTCCGCATACCGCAGCACGCGACATAGCTTTGCAGACGATAAGTACAACTGTTTCAGAGAGAAGAGCGGCCAATGTGACGATCTGGCTTTAAGTCGATTCGATAACAAATGGCGGAAACGGACGGATTTCTTAAGTTTTTACTACATATGAACACTTATCACATTCTCCCGTGCAACTCGGCTGCTAGTCCTCCTTTCATGCAGAATCATAAGGTCCTAGCTCATGTCCAAAGTACCAAAGCCAGCTAAAAAGTCAATAATCGATACTTAAAACTTGAATTGTACTACTTCTTACTGACTATTACATCATCTTAGAAGCTTCATCTGTGTTCTACTATGGTGCTTTTGGTGTCTTCGCATACCGCAGCACGCGACATAGCATTGCAGTCGATAAGTACAACCGTTTCAGAGAGAAGAGCGGCTAATGTGACGATCTGGCTTTCAGTCGATTCGATAACAAATGACGATAACGGACGGATTTCTCAGGTTTTTACTACATATGAACACTTTTCACATTCTCCCGTGCAACTCGGCTGCTAGTCCTCCTTTCATGCAGAATCTTAAGGTCCTAGCTCCTCTCCAAGGCACCAAAGCCAGCCAAAAAGTCAATAATCGATACCTAAAACTTGAATTGTACTACTTCTTACTGCCTATTACATCAACTTAGAAGCTTCATCTCTGATCTACTATGGTGCTTTTAGTGTCTCCGCATACCGCAGCACGCGACATAGCTTTGCAGACGATAAGTACAACCGTTTCAGAGAGAAGAGCGGCCAATGTGACGATCTGGCTTATGTCGATTCGATAACAAATGACGAAAACGGACGGATTTCTCAGGTTTTTACTACATATGAACACTTTTCACTTTCTCCCTCGCAACTCGGCTGCTAGTCCTCCTTTCATGCAGAATCTTAAGGCCCTAGCTCATGTCCAAGACACCAAAGCCAGCTAAAAAGTCAATAATCGATACCTAAAACTTGAATTGTACTACTTCTTACTGGCTATTACATCAACTTAGAAGCTTCATCTGTGTTCTACTATGGTGCTTTTAGTGTCTCCGCATACCGCAGCACGCGACATAGCTTTGCAGACGATAAGTACAACCGTTTCAGAGAGAAGAGCGGCCAATGTGACGATCTGGCTTTAAGTCAATTCGATAACAAATGACGAAAACGGACGGATTTCTCAGGTTTTTACTACATATGAACACTTTTCACATTCTCCCGTACAAATCGGCTGCTAGACCTCCTTTCATGCAGAATCTTAAGGTCCTAACTCATGTCCAAGGCACCAAAGACAGCTAAAAAGTCAATAATCGATACCTAAAACTTGAATTGTACTACATTTTACTGACTATTACATTATCTTAGAAGCTTCATCTGTGTTCTACTATGGTGGCTTTTAGTGTCTCCGCATATCGCAGCACGCGACATAGCTTTGCAGTCGATAAGTACAACCGTTTCAGAGAGAAGAGCGGCTAATGTGGCGATCTGGCTTTAAGGCGATTCGATAACAAATGACGATAACGAACGGATTTCTCAGGTTTTTACTACATATGAACACTTTTTACATTCTCCCCTGCAACTCGGATGCTAGTCCTCCGTTCATGCAGAATTTTAAGGTCCTAGCTCATGTCCAAGGCACCAAATAATGGTAAAAAGTCAATAATCGATACCTAAGACTTGAATTGTACTACATCTTTCTGGATATTACTTCAACTTAGATGCTTCATCTGTGTTCTACTATGGTGATTTTAGTGTCTCCGCATACCGCAGCACGCGACATAGCTTTGCAGACGATAAGTACAACCGTTTCAGAGAGAAGAGCAGCCAATGTGACGATCTGGCTTTAAGTCAATTCGATAACAAATGACGAAAACGTAAGGATTTCTCAGGTTTTTACTACATATGAACATTTTCCACATTCTCCAGTGCAACTCGGCTGCTAGTCCTCCTTTCATGCAGAATCATAAGGTCCTAGCTCATGTCCAAGGTACCAAAGCCAGCTAAAAAGTCAATAATCGATAATTAAAACTTGAATTGTACTACTCCTTACTGACTATAACATCATCTTAGAAGCTTCATCTGTGTTCTACTATGGTGCTTTTAGTGTCTCCGCATACCGCAGCACGCGACATAGCTTTGCAGTCGATAAGTACAACCGTTTCAGAGAGAAGAGCGGCTAATGTGACGATCTGGCTTTAAGTCGATTCGATAACAAATGACGATAACGAACGGATTTCTCAGGTTTTTACTACATATGAACACTTTTTACATTCTCCCCTGCAACTCGGCTGCTAGTCCTCCTTTCATGCAGAATCTTAAGGTCCTAGCTCATGTCCAAGGCACCAAATCCACCTAAAAAGTCAATAATCGATACCTAAAACTTGAATTGTACTACTTCTTACTGGCTATTACATCAACTTAGAAGCTTCATCTGTGTTCTACTATGATGCTTTTAGTGTCTCCGCATACCACAGCACGCGACATAGCTTTGCAGACGGTAAGTACCACCGTTTCAGAGAGAAGAGCGGCCAATGTGACGATCTGGCTTTTAGTCGATTCGATAACAAATGACGAAAACGGACGGATTTCTCAGGTTTTTACTACATATGAACACTTTTCACATTCTCCCGTGCAACTCGGCTGCTAGTCCTCCTTTCATGCACAATCTTAAAGTCCTAGCTCATGTCCAAGGCACCAAAGCCAGCTAAAAAGTGAATAATCGATACCTAAAACTTGAATTGTACTACTTCTTACTGGCTATTACATCAACTTAGAAGCTTCATCTGTGTTCTACTATGGTGCTTTTAGTGTCTCCACATACCGCAGCACGCGACATAGCTTTGCAGAAGATAAGTACAACCGTTTCAGAGAGAAGAGCGGCCAATGTGACGATCTGGCTTTAAGTCGATTCGATAACAAATGACGAAAACGGACGGATTTCTCAGGTTTTTACTACATATGAACACTTTTCACATTCTCCCGTACAACTCGGCTGCTAGACCTCCTTTCATGCAGAATCTTAAGGTCCTAACTCATGTCCAAGGCACCAAAGACAGCTAAAAAGTCAATAATCGATACCTAAAACTTGAATTGTACTATTTCTTACTGCCTATTACATCAACTTAGAAGCTTCATCTGTGATCTACTATGGTGCTTTTAGTGTCTCCGCATACCGCAGCACGCGACATAGCTTTGCAGACGATAAGTACAACTGTTTCAGAGAGAAGAGCGGCCAATGTGACGATCTGGCTTTACGTCGATTCGATAACAAATGACGAAAACGGACGGATTTCTCAGGTTTTTACTACATATGAACACTTTTCACTTTCTCCCTCGCAACTCGGCTGCTAGTCCTCCTTTCATGCAGAATCGTAAGGCCTTAGCTCATGTCCAAGACACCAAAGCCAGCTAAAATGTCAATAATCGATACCTAAAACTTGAATTGTACTACTTCTTACTGGCTATTACATCAACTTAGAAGCTTCATCTGTGTTCTACTATGGTGCTTTTAGTGTCTACGCATACCGCAGCATGCGACATAGCTTTGCAGACGATAAGTACAACCGTTTCAGAGAGAAGAGCGGCCAATGTGACGATCTGGCTTTAAGTCAATTCGATAACAAATGACGAAAACGTAAGGATTTCTCAGGTTTTTACTACATATGGACATTTTCCACATTCTCCAGTGCAACTCGGCTGCTAGTCCTCCTTTCATGCAGAATCTTAAGGTCCTAGCTCATGCTCAAGTCACCAAAGCAAGCTAAGAACTCAAAAATCGATACCTATAACATGAACTGTACTACTTCTTACTGGCTATTACATCAGCTTAGAAGCTTCATCTGTGTTCTACTATGGTGCTTTTAGTGTCTCCACATACCGCAGCACGCGACATAGCTTTGCAGACGATAAGTACAACCGTTTCAGAGAGAAGACCTGCCAATCTGACGATCTGGCTTTAAGTCGATTCGATAACAAATGGCGGAAACGGACGGATTTCTTAGATTTTTACTACATATGAACACTTTTCACATTCTCCCATGCAACTGGGCTGCTATTCCTCCTTTCATGCAGAATCATAAGGTCCTAGCTCATGTCCAAGGTACCAAAGCCAGTTAAAAAGTCAATAATCGATACTTAAAACTTGAATTGTACTACTTCTTACTGACTATTACATCATCTTAGAAGCTTCATCTGTGTTCTACTATGGTGCTTTTAGTGTCTCCGCATACCGCAGCACGCGACATAGCTTTGCAGTCGATAAGTACAACCGTTTCAGAGAGAAGAGCGGCTAATGTGACGATCTGGCTTTAAGTCGATTCGATAACAAATGACGATAACGAACGGATTTCTCAGGTTTTTACTACATATGAACACTTTTTACATTCTCCCCTGCAACTCGGCTGCTAGTCCTCCTTTCATGCAGAATCTTAAGGTCCTAGCTCATGTCCAAGGCACCAAAGCCACCTAAAAAGTCAATAATCGATACCTAAAACTTGAATTGTACTACTTCTTACTGGCTATTACATCGCCTTAGAAGCTTCATCTGTCTTCTACTATGGTGCTTTTAGTGTCTCCGCAAACCGCAGCACGCGACATAGCTTTGCAGACGATAAGTACAACCGTTTCAGAGAGAAGAGCGCCAATGTGACGATCTGGCTTTAAGACGATTCGATAACAAATGACGAAAACGGACGGATTTCTCAGGTTTTTACTACACATGAACACTTTTCACATTCTCCCAAGCAACTCGGCTGCTAGTCCTCCGTTCATGCAGAATTTTAAGGTCCTAGCTCATGTCCAAGGCACCAAAGAATGGTAAAAAGTCAATAATCGATACCTAAGACTTGAATAGTACTACATCTTACTGGATATTATTTCAACTTAGAAGCTTCATCTGTGTTCTACTATGGTGCTTTTAGTGTCTCCGCATACCGCAGCACGCGACAAAACTTTGCAGACGATTAGTACAACCGTTTCAGAGAGAAGAGCGGCCAATGTGACGATCTGGCTTTAAGTCAATTCGATAACAAATGACGAGAACGGAAGGATTTCTCAGGTTTTTACTACGTATGAACATTTTCCACATTCTCCCGTGCAACTCCGCTGCTAGTCCTCCTTTCATGCAGAATCTTAAGGTCCTAGCTCATGTTCAAGTCACCAAAGCAAGCTAAAAAGTCAATAATCGATACCTATAACATGAATTGTTACTACTTCTTACTGGCTATTACATCAACTTGGAAGCTTCATCTGTGTTCTACTATGGTGCTTTTAGTGTCTCCACATACCGCAGCACGCGACATAGCTTTGCAGACGATAAGTACAACCGTTTCAGAGAGAAGAGCGGCCAATGTGACGATCTGGCTTTAAGTCGATTCGATAACAAATGACGAAAACGGACGTATTTCTCAGGTTTTTACTATATATTAACACTTTTCACATTCTTCCGTGCAACTTGGCTGTTAGTCGTCCTTTCATGCAGAATTTTAAGGTCCTAGCTCATGTCCAAGGCACCAAAGCAAGCTAAGAACTCAATAATCGATACCTATAACTTGAATTGTACTACTTCTTACTGGCTATTACATCAACTTAGAAGCTTCATCTGTGTTCTACTATGGTGCTTTTAGTGTCTCGGCATACCGCAGCACGCGACATAGCTTTGCAGACGATAAGTACATCCGTTTTAAAGAGTAGAGCGCACAATGTGACGATCTGGCTTTAAGTCGATTCGATAACAAATGAGGAAAACTGACGGATTTCTCTGGTTTTTACTACATATGAACACTTTTCACATTCTCCCGTGCAACTCGGCTGCTAGTCCTCCTTTCATGCAGAATCTTAAGGTCCCAGCTCATGTCCAAATCACCAAATCCAGCTAAAAAGTCAATAATCAATACCTAAAACTTGAATTGTACTACTTCTTACTGACTATTACATCAACTTAGAAGCATCATCTGTGTTCTACTATGGTGCTTTTAGTGTCTCCGCATACCGCAGCACGCGACATAGCTTTGCAGACGATAAGTACAACCGTTTCAGAGAGAAGAGCGGCCAATGTGACAATCTGGCTTTAAGTCGATTCGATAACAAATGGCGGAAACAGCCGGATTTCTTAGGTTTTTACTACATATGAACACTTTTCACATTCTCCCGTGCAACTGGGCTGCTAGTCCTCCTTTCATGCTGAATCATAAGGTCCTAGCTCATGTCCAAGGTACCAAAGCCAGCTAAAAAGTCAATAATCGATACCTATAACTTGAATTGTACTACTTCTTACTGGCTATTACATCAACTTAGAAGCTTCATCTGTGTTCTACTATGTTGCTCTTAAAGTCTCCGCATACAGCAGCACTCGACATAGCTTTGCAGACAATAAGTACAACCGTTTCAGACAGAAGAGCGGCCAATGTGACGATCTGGCTTTAAGACGATTCGATAACAAATGACGGAAACGGACGGATTTCTCAGGTTTTTACTACATATGAACACTTTTCACATTCTCCCGTGCAACTCGGCTGCTATTCCTCCTTTCATGCAGAATCTTAAGGTCCTAGCTCATGTCCAAGGCACCAAGGGCAGCTAAAAAGTCTATAATCGGTACCTAAAACTTGAATTGTACTACTTCTTACTGACTATTACATCATCTTAGAAGCTTCATCTGTGTTTTACTATGGTGGTTTTAGTGTCTCCGCATATACCGCAGCACGCGACATAGCTTTGCAGTCGATAAGTACAATCGTTTCAGAGAGAAGAGCGGCTAAGGTGACGATCTGGCTTTAAGTCGATTCGATAACAAATGACGATAACGAACGGATTTCTCAGGTTTTTACTACATATGAACACTTTTCACATTCTCCCGTGCAACTCGGCTGCTATTCCTCCTTTCATGCAGAATCTTAAGGTCTTAGCTCATGTCCAAGTCACCAAAGCCAGCTAAAAAGTCAATAATCGATACCTAACACTTGAATTGTACTACTTCTTACTGGCTATTACATCGCCTTAGAAGCTTCATCTGTCTTCTACTATGGTGCTTTTAGTGTCTCCGCATACCGCAGCACGCGACATAGCTTTGCAGACGATAAGTACAACCGTTTCAGAGAGAAGAGCGCCAATGTTACGATCTGGCTTTAAGACGATTCGATAACAAATGACGAAAAAGGACGGATTTCTCAGGTTTTTACAACATATGAACACTTTTCACATTCTCCCAAGCAACTCGGCTGCTAGTCCTCCGTTCATGCAGAATTTTAAGGTCCTAGCTCATGTCCAAGGCACCAAAGAATGGTAAAAAGTCAATAATCGATACCTAAGACTTGAATTGTACTACATCTTACTGGATATTATTTCAACTTAGAAGCTTCATCTGTGTTCTACTATGGTGCTTCATCTGTGTTCTACTATGGTGCTTTTTCCCCCATGAACCATGGACCTTGCCGTTGGTGGGGAGGCTTGCGTGCCTCAACGATACAGATGGCCGTACCGTAGGTGCAACCACAACGGAGGGGTATCTGTTGAGAGGCCAGACAAACGTGTGGTTCCTGAAGAGGGGCAGCAGCCTTTTCAGTAGTTGCTGGGGCAACAGTCTGGATGATTGACTGATCTGGCCTTGCAACATTAACCAAAACGGCCTTGCTGTGCTGGTACTGCGAACGGCTGAAAGCAAGGGGAAACTACAGCCGTAATTTTTCTCGAGGACATGCAGCTTTACTGTATGATTAAATGATGATGGCATCCTCTTGGGTAAAATATTCCGGAGGTAAAATAGTCCCCCATTCGGATCTCCGGGCGGGGACTACTCAGGAGGATGTCGTTATCAGGAGAAAGAAAACTGGCGTTCTACGGATCGGAGCGTGGAATGTCAGATCCCTTAATCGGGCAGGTAGGTTAGAATATTTAAAAAGGGAAATGGATAGGTTAAAGTTAGATATAGTGGGAATTAGTGAAGTTCGGTGGCAGGAGGAACAAGACTTCTGGTCAGCTGACTACAGGGTTATAAACACAAAATCAAATAGGGGTAATGCAGGAGTAGGTTTAATAATGAATAGGAAAATAGGAATGCGGGTAAGCTACTACAAACAGCATAGTGAACGCATTATTGTGGCCAAGATAGATACGAAGCCCACACCTACTACAGTAGTACAAGTTTATATGCCAACTAGCTCTGCAGATGATGAAGAAATTGAAAAAATGTACGATGAAATAAAAGAAATTATTCAGACAGTGAAGGGAGACGAAAATTTAATAGTAATGGGTGACTGGAATTCGAGTGTAGGAAAAGGGAGAGAAGGAAACATAGTAGGTGAATATGGATTGGGGCTAAGAAATGAAAGAGGAAGCCGCCTAGTAGAATTTTGCACAGAGCACAACTTAATCATAGCTAACACTTGGTTTAAGAATCATGAAAGAAGGTTGTATACGTGGAAGAACCCTGGAGATACTAAAAGGTATCAGATAGATTATATAATGGTAAGACAGAGATTTAGGAACCAGGTTTTAAGTTGTAAGACATTTCCAGGGGCAGATGTGGACTCTGACCACAATCTATTGGTTATGACCTGTAGATTAAAACTGAAGAAACTGCAAAAATGTGGGAAATTAAGGAGATGGGACCTGGATAAACTGAAAGAACCAGGGGTTGTACAGAGTTTCAGGGAGAGCATAAGGGAACAATTGACAGGAATAGGGGAAAGAAATACAGTAGAAGAAGAATGGGTAGCTCTGAGGGATGTAGTAGTGAAGGCAGCAGAGGATAAAGTAGGTACAAAGACGAGGGCTGCTAGAAATCCTTGGGTAACAGAAGAAATATTGAATTTAATTGATGAAAGGAGAAAATATAAAAATGCAGTAAATGAAGCAGGCAAAAAGGAATACAAACGTCTCAAAAATGAGATCGACAGGAAGTGCAAAATGGCTAAACAGGGATGGCTCGAGGACAAATGTAAGGATGTAGAAGCTTATCTCACTAGGGGTAAAGTAGATACTGCCTACAGGAGAATTAAAGAGACCTTCGGAGAGAAGAGAACCACGTGTATGAATATCAAGAGCTCAGATGGCAGCCCAGTTCTAAGCAAAGAAGGGAAGGCAGAAAGGTGGAAGGAGTATATAGAAGGTTTATACAAGGGCGATGTACTTGAGGACAATATTATGGAAATAGAAGAGGATGTAGATGAAGACGAAATGGGAGATACGATACTGCGTGAAGAGTTTGACAGAGCACTGAAAGACCTGAGTCGAAACAAGGCCCCCGGAGTAGACAACATTCCATTAGAACTACTGACGGCCTTGGGAGAGCCAGTCATGACAAAACTCTACCAGCTGGTGAGCAAGATGTATGAGACAGGCGAAATACCCTCAGACTTCAAGAAGAATATAATAATTCCAATCCCAAAGAAAGCAGGTGCTGACAGATGTGAAAATTACCGAACTATCAGTTTAATAAGCCACGGCTGCAAAATACTAACGCGAATTCTTTACAGACGAATGGAAAAACTGGTAGATGCAGACCTCGGGGAGGATCAGTTTGGATTCCGTCGAAATGTTGGAACACGTGAGGCAATACTGACCTTACGACTTATCTTAGAAGAAAGATTAAGAAAAGGCAAACCTACGTTTCTAGCATTTGTAGACTTAGAGAAAGCTTTTGACAATGTTGACTGGAATACTCTTTTTCAAATTCTAAAGGTGGCAGGGGTAAAATACAGGGAGCGAAAGGCTATTTATAATTTGTACAGAAACCAGATGGCAGTCATAAGAGTCGAGGGGCATGAAAGGGAAGCAGTGGTTGGGAAAGGAGTGAGACAGGGTTGTAGCCTCTCCCCGATGTTATTCAATCTGTATATTGAGCAAGCAGTAAAGGAAATAAAAGAAAAATTTGGAGTAGGTATTAAAATTCATGGAGACGAAGTAAAAACTTTGAGGTTCGCCGATGACATTGTAATTCTGTCAGAGACGGCAAAGGACTTGGAAGAGCAGTTGAACGGAATGGACAGTGTCTTGAAAGGAGGATATAAGATGAACATTAACAAAAGCAAAACGAGGATAATGGAATGTAGTCAAATTAAATCGTGTGATGCTGAGGGAATTAGATTAGGAAATGAGACACTTAAAGTAGTAAAGGAGTTTTGCTATTTAGGAAGTAAAATAACTGATGATGGTCGAAGTAGAGAGGATATAAAATGTAGACTGGCAATGGCAAGGAAAGCGTTTCTGAAGAAGAGAAATTTGTTAACATCGAATATAGATTTATGTATCAGGAAGTCGTTTCTGAAAGTATTTGTTTGGAGTGTAGCCATGTATGGAAGTGAAACATGGACGATAACTAGTTTGGACAAGAAGAGAATAGAAGCTTTCGAAATGTGGTGCTACAGAAGAATACTGAATATAAGGTGGATAGATCACGTAACTAATGAGGAGGTATTGAATAGGATTGGGGAGAAGAGAAGTTTGTGGCACAACTTGACTAGAAGAAGGGATCGGTTGGTAGGACATGTGCTGAGGCATCAAGGGATCACAAATTTAGCATTGGAGGGCAGCGTGGAGGGTAAAAATCGTAGAGGGAGACCGAGAGATGAGTACACTAAGCAGATTCAGAAGGATGTAGGTTGCAGTAGGTACTGGGAGATGAAGCAGCTTGCACAGGATAGAGTAGCATGGAGAGCTGCATCAAACCAGTCTCAGGACTGAAGACAACAACAACAACATGGTGCTTTTAGTGTCTCCGCATACCGCAGCACGCGACATAGCTTTGCAGACGATAAGTACAACCGTTTCAGAGAGAAGAGCGGCCAATGTGACAATCTGGCTTTAAGTCGATTCGATAACAAATGGCGGAAACAGCCGGATTTCTTAGGTTTTTACTACATATGAACACTTTTCACATTCTCCCGTGCAACTGGGCTGCTAGTCCTCCTTTCATGCTGAATCATAAGGTCCTAGCTCATGTCCAAGGTACCAAAGCCAGCTAAAAAGTCAATAATCGATACCTATAACTTGAATTGTACTACTTCTTACTGGCTATTACATCAACTTAGAAGCTTCATCTGTGTTCTACTATGTTGCTTTTAAAGTCTCCGCATACAGCAGCACTCGACATAGCTTTGCAGACAATAAGTACAACCGTTGCAGAGAGAAGAGCGGCAAATGTGACGATCTGGCTTTAAGTCGATTCGATAACAAATGTCGAACACGGACGGATTTCTCAGGCTTTTACTACATATGAACACTTTTCACATTCTCCCGTGCAACTCGGCTGCTAGTCCTCCATTAATGAAGAATCTTAAGGTCCTACCTCATGTCCAAGGCACCAAAGACAGCTAAAAAGTCAATAATCGATACATAAAACTTGAATTTTACTACTTCTTACTGGCTATTACATCAACTTGGAAGCTTCATCTGTCTTCTACTATGGTGCTTTTAGTGTCTCCACATACCGCAGCACGCGACATAGCTTTGCAGTCGATAAGTACAACCGTTTGAGAGAGAAGAGAGGCCAATGTGACGATCTGGCTTTAAGTCGATTCGATAACAATGACGATAACGAACGGATTTTTAAGGTTTTTACTACATATGAACACTTTTCACATTCTCCAGTGCAACTCGGCTGCTAGTCCTCCTTTCATGCAGAATCTTAAGGTCCTAGCTCATGTCCAAGGCACCAAAGCCAGCTAAAAAGTCAATAATCGATACCTAAAACTTCAATTGTACTACTTCTTACTGGCTATTACATCAGCTTAGAAGCTTCATCTGTGTTCTACTATGGTGCTTTTAGTGTCTCCGCATACCGCAGCAGGCGACATAGCTTTGCAGACAATAAGTACAACAGTTTCAGAGAGAAGAGCGGCCAATGTGGCGAACTGGCTTTAAGTCGATTCCATAACAAATGGCGGAAACTGTCGGATTTCTCAGGTTTTTACTAAATATGAACACTTTTCACTTTCTCCCTCGCAACTCGGCTGCTAGTCCTCCTTTCATGCAGAATCTTAAGGCCCTAGCTCATGTCCAAGGCACCAAAGCCAGCTGAAAATTCAATAATCGATACCTAAATCTTGAATTGTACTACTTCTTACTGGCTATTACATGAACTTAGAAGCTTCATCTGTGTTCTACTATGGTGCTTTTAGTGTCTCCGCATACCGCTGCACGCGACATAGCTTTGCAGTCGATAAGTACAACCGTTTCAAAGATAATTGCGGCTAATGTGACGATCTGGCTTTAAGTCGATTCGATATTAAATGACGAAAACGGACGGATTTCTCTGGTTTTTACTACATATGAACACTTTTCACATTCTCCCGTGCAACTCGGCTGCTAGTCCTCCTTTCATGCACAATCTTAAAGTCCTAGCTCATGTCCAAGGCACCAAAGCCAGCTAAAAAGTGAATAATCGATACCTAAAACTTGAATTGTACTACTTCTTACTGACTATTACATCATCTTAGAAGCTTCATCTGTGTTCTACTATGGTGCTTTTAGTGTCTCCGCATATCGCAGCACGCGACATAGCTTTGCAGACGATAAGTACAACCGTTTCAGAGAGAAGAGCGGCTAATGTGGCGATCTGGCTTTAAGGCGATTCGATAACTAATGACGATAACGAACGGATTTCTCAGGTTTTTACTACATATGAACACTTTTTACATTCTCCCCTGCAACTCGGCTGCTAGTCCTCCGTTCATGCAGAATTTTAAGGTCCTAGCTCATGTCCAAGGCACCAAAGAATGGTAAAAAGTCAATAATCGATACCTAAGACTTGAATTGTACTACATCTTTCTTGATATTACTTCAACTTAGAAGCTTCATCTGTGTTCTACTATTGTGATTTTAGTGTCTCCGCATACCGCAGCACGCGACATAGCTTTGCAGACGATAAGTACAACTGTTTCAGAGAGAAGAGCGGCCAATGTGACGATCTGGCTTTAAGTCGATTCGATAACAAATGGCGGAAACGGACGGATTTCTTAAGTTTTTACTACATATGAACACTTATCACATTCTCCCGTGCAACTCGGCTGCTAGTCCTCCTTTCATGCAGAATCATAAGGTCCTAGCTCATGTCCAAAGTACCAAAGCCAGCTAAAAAGTCAATAATCGATATTTAAAACTTGAATTGTACTACTTCTTACTGACTATTACATCATCTTAGAAGCTTCATCTGTGTTCTACTATGGTGCTTTTGGTGTCTTCGCATACCGCAGCACGCGACATAGCATTGCAGTCGATAAGTACAACCGTTTCAGAGAGAAGAGCGGCTAATGTGACGATCTGGCTTTCAGTCGATTCGATAACAAATGACGATAACGGACGGATTTCTCAGGTTTTTACTACATATGAACACTTTTCACATTCTCCCGTGCAACTCGGCTGCTAGTCCTCCTTTCATGCAGAATCTTAAGGTCCTAGCTCCTCTCCAAGGCACCAAAGCCAGCCAAAAAGTCAATAATCGATACCTAAAACTTGAATTGTACTACTTCTTACTGCCTATTACATCAACTTAGAAGCTTCATCTCTGATCTACTATGGTGCTTTTAGTGTCTCCGCATACCGCAGCACGCGACATAGCTTTGCAGACGATAAGTACAACCGTTTCAGAGAGAAGAGCGGCCAATGTGACGATCTGGCTTATGTCGATTCGATAACAAATGACGAAAACGGACGGATTTCTCAGGTTTTTACTACATATGAACACTTTTCACTTTCTCCCTCGCAACTCGGCTGCTAGTCCTCCTTTCATGCAGAATCTTAAGGCCCTAGCTCATGTCCAAGACACCAAAGCCAGCTAAAAAGTCAATAATCGATACCTAAAACTTGAATTGTACTACTTCTTACTGGCTATTACATCAACTTAGAAGCTTCATCTGTGTTCTACTATGGTGCTTTTAGTGTCTCCGCATACCGCAGCACGCGACATAGCTTTGCAGACGATAAGTACAACCGTTTCAGAGAGAAGAGCGGCCAATGTGACGATCTGGCTTTAAGTCAATTCGATAACAAATGACGAAAACGGACGGATTTCTCAGGTTTTTACTACATATGAACACTTTTCACATTCTCCCGTACAAATCGGCTGCTAGACCTCCTTTCATCCAGAATCTTAAGGTCCTAACTCATGTCCAAGGCACCAAAGACAGCTAAAAAGTCAATAATCGATACCTAAAACTTGAATTGTACTACATTTTACTGACTATTACATTATCTTAGAAGCTTCATCTGTGTTCTACTATGGTGCTTTTAGTGTCTCCGCATATCGCAGCACGCGACATAGCTTTGCAGTCGATAAGTACAACCGTTTCAGAGAGAAGAGCGGCTAATGTGGCGATCTGGCTTTAAGGCGATTCGATAACAAATGACGATAACGAACGGATTTCTCAGGTTTTTACTACATATGAACACTTTTTACATTCTCCCCTGCAACTCGGATGCTAGTCCTCCGTTCATGCAGAATTTTAAGGTCCTAGCTCATGTCCAAGGCACCAAATAATGGTAAAAAGTCAATAATCGATACCTAAGACTTGAATTGTACTACATCTTTCTGGATATTACTTCAACTTAGATGCTTCATCTGTGTTCTACTATGGTGATTTTAGTGTCTCCGCATACCGCAGCACGCGACATAGCTTTGCAGACGATAAGTACAACCGTTTCAGAGAGAAGAGCAGCCAATGTGACGATCTGGCTTTAAGTCAATTCGATAACAAATGACGAAAACGTAAGGATTTCTCAGGTTTTTACTACATATGAACATTTTCCACATTCTCCAGTGCAACTCGGCTGCTAGTCCTCCTTTCATGCAGAATCATAAGGTCCTAGCTCATGTCCAAGGTACCAAAGCCAGCTAAAAAGTCAATAATCGATAATTAAAACTTGAATTGTACTACTCCTTACTGACTATAACATCATCTTAGAAGCTTCATCTGTGTTCTACTATGGTGCTTTTAGTGTCTCCGCATACCGCAGCACGCGACATAGCTTTGCAGTCGATAAGTACAACCGTTTCAGAGAGAAGAGCGGCTAATGTGACGATCTGGCTTTAAGTCGATTCGATAACAAATGACGATAACGAACGGATTTCTCAGGTTTTTACTACATATGAACACTTTTTACATTCTCCCCTGCAACTCGGCTGCTAGTCCTCCTTTCATGCAGAATCTTAAGGTCCTAGCTCATGTCCAAGGCACCAAATCCACCTAAAAAGTCAATAATCGATACCTAAAACTTGAATTGTACTACTTCTTACTGGCTATTACATCAACTTAGAAGCTTCATCTGTGTTCTACTATGATGCTTTTAGTGTCTCCGCATACCACAGCACGCGACATAGCTTTGCAGACGGTAAGTACCACCGTTTCAGAGAGAAGAGCGGCCAATGTGACGATCTGGCTTTTAGTCGATTCGATAACAAATGACGAAAACGGACGGATTTCTCAGGTTTTTACTACATATGAACACTTTTCACATTCTCCCGTGCAACTCGGCTGCTAGTCCTCCTTTCATGCACAATCTTAAAGTCCTAGCTCATGTCCAAGGCACCAAAGCCAGCTAAAAAGTGAATAATCGATACCTAAAACTTGAATTGTACTACTTCTTACTGGCTATTACATCAACTTAGAATCTTCATCTGTGTTCTACTATGGTGCTTTTAGTGTCTCCACATACCGCAGCACGCGACATAGCTTTGCAGAAGATAAGTACAACCGTTTCAGAGAGAAGAGCGGCCAATGTGACGATCTGGCTTTAAGTCGATTCGATAACAAATGACGAAAACGGACGGATTTCTCAGGTTTTTACTACATATGAACACTTTTCACATTCTCCCGTACAACTCGGCTGCTAGACCTCCTTTCATGCAGAATTTTAAGGTCCTAACTCATGTCCAAGGCACCAAAGACAGCTAAAAAGTCAATAATCGATACCTAAAACTTGAATTGTACTATTTCTTACTGCCTATTACATCAACTTAGAAGCTTCATCTGTGATCTACTATGGTGCTTTTAGTGTCTCCGCATACCGCAGCACGCGACATAGCTTTGCAGACGATAAGTACAACTGTTTCAGAGAGAAGAGCGGCCAATGTGACGATCTGGCTTTACGTCGATTCGATAACAAATGACGAAAACGGACGGATTTCTCAGGTTTTTACTACATATGAACACTTTTCACTTTCTCCCTCGCAACTCGGCTGCTAGTCCTCCTTTCATGCAGAATCGTAAGGCCTTAGCTCATGTCCAAGACACCAAAGCCAGCTAAAATGTCAATAATCGATACCTAAAACTTGAATTGTACTACTTCTTACTGGCTATTACATCATCTTAGAAGCTTCATCTGTGTTCTACTATGGTGCTTTTGGTGTCTTCGCATACCGCAGCACGCGACATAGCATTGCAGTCGATAAGTACAACCGTTTCAGAGAGAAGAGCGGCTAATGTGACGATCTGGCTTTCAGTCGATTCGATAACAAATGACGATAACGGACGGATTTCTCAGGTTTTTACTACATATGAACACTTTTCACATTCTCCCGTGCAACTCGGCTGCTAGTCCTCCTTTCATGCAGAATCTTAAGGTCCTAGCTCCTCTCCAAGGCACCAAAGCCAGCCAAAAAGTCAATAATCGATACCTAAAACTTGAATTGTACTACTTCTTACTGCCTATTACATCAACTTAGAAGCTTCATCTCTGATCTACTATGGTGCTTTTAGTGTCTCCGCATACCGCAGCACGCGACATAGCTTTGCAGACGATAAGTACAACCGTTTCAGAGAGAAGAGCGGCCAATGTGACGATCTGGCTTATGTCGATTCGATAACAAATGACGAAAACGGACGGATTTCTCAGGTTTTTACTACATATGAACACTTTTCACTTTCTCCCTCGCAACTCGGCTGCTAGTCCTCCTTTCATGCAGAATCTTAAGGCCCTAGCTCATGTCCAAGACACCAAAGCCAGCTAAAAAGTCAATAATCGATACCTAAAACTTGAATTGTACTACTTCTTACTGGCTATTACATCAACTTAGAAGCTTCATCTGTGTTCTACTATGGTGCTTTTAGTGTCTCCGCATACCGCAGCACGCGACATAGCTTTGCAGACGATAAGTACAACCGTTTCAGAGAGAAGAGCGGCCAATGTGACGATCTGGCTTTAAGTCAATTCGATAACAAATGACGAAAACGGACGGATTTCTCAGGTTTTTACTACATATGAACACTTTTCACATTCTCCCGTACAAATCGGCTGCTAGACCTCCTTTCATGCAGAATCTTAAGGTCCTAACTCATGTCCAAGGCACCAAAGACAGCTAAAAAGTCAATAATCGATACCTAAAACTTGAATTGTACTACATTTTACTGACTATTACATTATCTTAGAAGCTTCATCTGTGTTCTACTATGGTGCTTTTAGTGTCTCCGCATATCGCAGCACGCGACATAGCTTTGCAGTCGATAAGTACAACCGTTTCAGAGAGAAGAGCGGCTAATGTGGCGATCTGGCTTTAAGGCGATTCGATAACAAATGACGATAACGAACGGATTTCTCAGGTTTTTACTACATATGAACACTTTTTACATTCTCCCCTGCAACTCGGATGCTAGTCCTCCGTTCATGCAGAATTTTAAGGTCCTAGCTCATGTCCAAGGCACCAAATAATGGTAAAAAGTCAATAATCGATACCTAAGACTTGAATTGTACTACATCTTTCTGGATATTACTTCAACTTAGATGCTTCATCTGTGTTCTACTATGGTGATTTTAGTGTCTCCGCATACCGCAGCACGCGACATAGCTTTGCAGACGATAAGTACAACCGTTTCAGAGAGAAGAGCAGCCAATGTGACGAACTGGCTTTAAGTCAATTCGATAACAAATGACGAAAACGTAAGGATTTCTCAGGTTTTTACTACATATGAACATTTTCCACATTCTCCAGTGCAACTCGGCTGCTAGTCCTCCTTTCATGCAGAATCATAAGGTCCTAGCTCATGTCCAAGGTACCAAAGCCAGCTAAAAAGTCAATAATCGATAATTAAAACTTGAATTGTACTACTCCTTACTGACTATAACATCATCTTAGAAGCTTCATCTGTGTTCTACTATGGTGCTTTTAGTGTCTCCGCATACCGCAGCACGCGACATAGCTTTGCAGTCGATAAGTACAACCGTTTCAGAGAGAAGAGCGGCTAATGTGACGATCTGGCTTTAAGTCGATTCGATAACAAATGACGATAACGAACGGATTTCTCAGGTTTTTACTACATATGAACACTTTTTACATTCTCCCCTGCAACTCGGCTGCTAGTCCTCCTTTCATGCAGAATCTTAAGGTCCTAGCTCATGTCCAAGGCACCAAATCCACCTAAAAAGTCAATAATCGATACCTAAAACTTGAATTGTACTACTTCTTACTGGCTATTACATCAACTTAGAAGCTTCATCTGTGTTCTACTATGATGCTTTTAGTGTCTCCGCATACCACAGCACGCGACATAGCTTTGCAGACGGTAAGTACCACCGTTTCAGAGAGAAGAGCGGCCAATGTGACGATCTGGCTTTTAGTCGATTCGATAACAAATGACGAAAACGGACGGATTTCTCAGGTTTTTACTACATATGAACACTTTTCACATTCTCCCGTGCAACTCGGCTGCTAGTCCTCCTTTCATGCACAATCTTAAAGTCCTAGCTCATGTCCAAGGCACCAAAGCCAGCTAAAAAGTGAATAATCGATACCTAAAACTTGAATTGTACTACTTCTTACTGGCTATTACATCAACTTAGAAGCTTCATCTGTGTTCTACTATGGTGCTTTTAGTGTCTCCACATACCGCAGCACGCGACATAGCTTTGCAGAAGATAAGTACAACCGTTTCAGAGAGAAGAGCGGCCAATGTGACGATCTGGCTTTAAGTCGATTCGATAACAAATGACGAAAACGGACGGATTTCTCAGGTTTTTACTACATATGAACACTTTTCACATTCTCCCGTACAACTCGGCTGCTAGACCTCCTTTCATGCAGAATCTTAAGGTCCTAACTCATGTCCAAGGCACCAAAGACAGCTAAAAAGTCAATAATCGATACCTAAAACTTGAATTGTACTATTTCTTACTGCCTATTACATCAACTTAGAAGCTTCATCTGTGATCTACTATGGTGCTTTTAGTGTCTCCGCATACCGCAGCACGCGACATAGCTTTGCAGACGATAAGTACAACTGTTTCAGAGAGAAGAGCGGCCAATGTGACGATCTGGCTTTACGTCGATTCGATAACAAATGACGAAAACGGACGGATTTCTCAGGTTTTTACTACATATGAACACTTTTCACTTTCTCCCTCGCAACTCGGCTGCTAGTCCTCCTTTCATGCAGAATCGTAAGGCCTTAGCTCATGTCCAAGACACCAAAGCCAGCTAAAATGTCAATAATCGATACCTAAAACTTGAATTGTACTACTTCTTACTGGCTATTACATCAACTTAGAAGCTTCATCTGTGTTCTACTATGGTGCTTTTAGTGTCTACGCATAGCGCAGCATGCGACATAGCTTTGCAGACGATAAGTACAACCGTTTCAGAGAGAAGAGCGGCCAATGTGACGATCTGGCTTTAAGTCAATTCGATAACAAATGACGAAAACGTAAGGATTTCTCAGGTTTTTACTACATATGGACATTTTCCACATTCTCCAGTGCAACTCGGCTGCTAGTCCTCCTTTCATGCAGAATCTTAAGGTCCTAGCTCATGCTCAAGTCACCAAAGCAAGCTAAGAACTCAATAATCGATACCTATAACATGAACTGCACTACTTCTTACTGGCTATTACATCAGCTTAGAAGCTTCATCTGTGTTCTACTATGGTGCTTTTAGTGTCTCCACATACCGCAGCACGCGACATAGCTTTGCAGACGATAAGTACAACCGTTTCAGAGAGAAGACCTGCCAATCTGACGATCTGGCTTTAAGTCGATTCGATAACAAATGGCGGAAACGGACGGATTTCTTAGATTTTTACTACATATGAACACTTTTCACATTCTCCCATGCAACTGGGCTGCTATTCCTCCTTTCATGCAGAATCATAAGGTCCTAGCTCATGTCCAAGGTACCAAAGCCAGTTAAAAAGTCAATAATCGATACTTAAAACTTGAATTGTACTACTTCTTACTGACTATTACATCATCTTAGAAGCTTCATCTGTGTTCTACTATGGTGCTTTTAGTGTCTCCGCATACCGCAGCACGCGACATAGCTTTGCAGTCGATAAGTACAACCGTTTCAGAGAGAAGAGCGGCTAATGTGACGATCTGGCTTTAAGTCGATTCGATAACAAATGACGATAACGAACGGATTTCTCAGGTTTTTACTACATATGAACACTTTTTACATTCTCCCCTGCAACTCGGCTGCTAGTCCTCCTTTCATGCAGAATCTTAATGTCCTAGCTCATGTCCAAGGCACCAAAGCCACCTAAAAAGTCAATAATCGATACCTAAAACTTGAATTGTACTACTTCTTACTGGCTATTACATCGCCTTAGAAGCTTCATCTGTCTTCTACTATGGTGCTTTTAGTGTCTCCGCAAACCGCAGCACGCGACATAGCTTTGCAGACGATAAGTACAACCGTTTCAGAGAGAAGAGCGCCAATGTGACGATCTGGCTTTAAGACGATTCGATAACAAATGACGAAAACGGACGGATTTCTCAGGTTTTTACTACACACGAACACTTTTCACATTCTCCCAAGCAACTCGGCTGCTAGTCCTCCGTTCATGCAGAATTTTAAGGTCCTAGCTCATGTCCAAGGCACCAAAGAATGGTAAAAAGTCAATAATCGATACCTAAGACTTGAATAGTACTACATCTTACTGGATATTATTTCAACTTAGAAGCTTCATCTGTGTTCTACTATGGTGCTTTTAGTGTCTCCGCATACCGCAGCACGCGACAAAACTTTGCAGACGATTAGTACAACCGTTTCAGAGAGAAGAGCGGCCAATGTGACGATCTGGCTTTAAGTCAATTCGATAACAAATGACGAGAACGGAAGGATTTCTCAGGTTTTTACTACGTATGAACATTTTCCACATTCTCCCGTGCAACTCCGCTGCTAGTCCTCCTTTCATGCAGAATCTTAAGGTCCTAGCTCATGTTCAAGTCACCAAAGCAAGCTAAAAAGTCAATAATCGATACCTATAACATGAATTGTTACTACTTCTTACTGGCTATTACATCAACTTGGAAGCTTCATCTGTGTTCTACTATGGTGCTTTTAGTGTCTCCACATACCGCAGCACGCGACATAGCTTTGCAGACGATAAGTACAACCGTTTCAGAGAGAAGAGCGGCCAATGTGACGATCTGGCTTTAAGTCGATTCGATAACAAATGACGAAAACGGACGTATTTCTCAGGTTTTTACTATATATTAACACTTTTCACATTCTTCCGTGCAACTTGGCTGTTAGTCGTCCTTTCATGCAGAATTTTAAGGTCCTAGCTCATGTCCAAGGCACCAAAGCAAGCTAAGAACTCAATAATCGATACCTATAACTTGAATTGTACTACTTCTTACTGGCTATTACATCAACTTAGAAGCTTCATCTGTGTTCTACTATGGTGCTTTTAGTGTCTCGGCATACCGCAGCACGCGACATAGCTTTGCAGACGATAAGTACATCCGTTTTAAAGAGTAGAGCGCACAATGTGACGATCTGGCTTTAAGTCGATTCGATAACAAATGAGGAAAACTGACGGATTTCTCTGGTTTTTACTACATATGAACACTTTTCACATTCTCCCGTGCAACTCGGCTGCTAGTCCTCCTTTCATGCAGAATCTTAAGGTCCTAGCTCATGTCCAAATCACCAAATCCAGCTAAAAAGTCAATAATCAATACCTAAAACTTGAATTGTACTACTTCTTACTGACTATTACATCAACTTAGAAGCATCATCTGTGTTCTACTATGGTGCTTTTAGTGTCTCCGCATACCGCAGCACGCGACATAGCTTTGCAGACGATAAGTACAACCGTTTCAGAGAGAAGAGCGGCCAATGTGACAATCTGGCTTTAAGTCGATTCGATAACAAATGGCGGAAACAGCCGGATTTCTTAGGTTTTTACTACATATGAACACTTTTCACATTCTCCCGTGCAACTGGGCTGCTAGTCCTCCTTTCATGCTGAATCATAAGGTCCTAGCTCATGTCCAAGGTACCAAAGCCAGCTAAAAAGTCAATAATCGATACCTATAACTTGAATTGTACTACTTCTTACTGGCTATTACATCAACTTAGAAGCTTCATCTGTGTTCTACTATGTTGCTCTTAAAGTCTCCGCATACAGCAGCACTCGACATAGCTTTGCAGACAATAAGTACAACCGTTTCAGACAGAAGAGCGGCCAATGTGACGATCTGGCTTTAAGACGATTCGATAACAAATGACGGAAACGGACGGATTTCTCAGGTTTTTACTACATATGAACACTTTTCACATTCTCCCGTGCAACTCGGCTGCTATTCCTCCTTTCATGCAGAATCTTAAGGTCCTAGCTCATGTCCAAGGCACCAAGGGCAGCTAAAAAGTCTATAATCGGTACCTAAAACTTGAATTGTACTACTTCTTACTGACTATTACATCATCTTAGAAGCTTCATCTGTGTTTTACTATGGTGGTTTTAGTGTCTCCGCATATACCGCAGCACGCGACATAGCTTTGCAGTCGATAAGTACAATCGTTTCAGAGAGAAGAGCGGCTAAGGTGACGATCTGGCTTTAAGTCGATTCGATAACAAATGACGATAACGAACGGATTTCTCAGGTTTTTACTACATATGAACACTTTTCACATTCTCCCGTGCAACTCGGCTGCTATTCCTCCTTTCATGCAGAATCTTAAGGTCTTAGCTCATGTCCAAGTCACCAAAGCCAGCTAAAAAGTCAATAATCGATACCTAACACTTGAATTGTACTACTTCTTACTGGCTATTACATCGCCTTAGAAGCTTCATCTGTCTTCTACTATGGTGCTTTTAGTGTCTCCGCATACCGCAGCACACGACATAGCTTTGCAGACGATAAGTACAACCGTTTCAGAGAGAAGAGCGCCAATGTTACGATCTGGCTTTAAGACGATTCGATAACAAATGACGAAAAAGGACGGATTTCTCAGGTTTTTACAACATATGAACACTTTTCACATTCTCCCAAGCAACTCGGCTGCTAGTCCTCCGTTCATGCAGAATTTTAAGGTCCTAGCTCATGTCCAAGGCACCAAAGAATGGTAAAAAGTCAATAATCGATACCTAAGACTTGAATTGTACTACATCTTACTGGATATTATTTCAACTTAGAAGCTTCATCTGTGTTCTACTATGGTGCTTCATCTGTGTTCTACTATGGTGCTTTTTCCCCCATGAACCATGGACCTTGCCGTTGGTGGGGAGGCTTGCGTGCCTCAACGATACAGATGGCCGTACCGTAGGTGCAACCACAACGGAGGGGTATCTGTTGAGAGGCCAGACAAACGTGTGGTTCCTGAAGAGGGGCAGCAGCCTTTTCAGTAGTTGCTGGGGCAACAGTCTGGATGATTGACTGATCTGGCCTTGCAACATTAACCAAAACGGCCTTGCTGTGCTGGTACTGCGAACGGCTGAAAGCAAGGGGAAACTACAGCCGTAATTTTTCTCGAGGACATGCAGCTTTACTGTATGATTAAATGATGATGGCATCCTCTTGGGTAAAATATTCCGGAGGTAAAATAGTCCCCCATTCGGATCTCCGGGCGGGGACTACTCAGGAGGATGTCGTTATCAGGAGAAAGAAAACTGGCGTTCTACGGATCGGAGCGTGGAATGTCAGATCCCTTAATCGGGCAGGTAGGTTAGAATATTTAAAAAGGGAAATGGATAGGTTAAAGTTAGATATAGTGGGAATTAGTGAAGTTCGGTGGCAGGAGGAACAAGACTTCTGGTCAGCTGACTACAGGGTTATAAACACAAAATCAAATAGGGGTAATGCAGGAGTAGGTTTAATAATGAATAGGAAAATAGGAATGCGGGTAAGCTACTACAAACAGCATAGTGAACGCATTATTGTGGCCAAGATAGATACGAAGCCCACACCTACTACAGTAGTACAAGTTTATATGCCAACTAGCTCTGCAGATGATGAAGAAATTGAAAAAATGTACGATGAAATAAAAGAAATTATTCAGACAGTGAAGGGAGACGAAAATTTAATAGTAATGGGTGACTGGAATTCGAGTGTAGGAAAAGGGAGAGAAGGAAACATAGTAGGTGAATATGGATTGGGGCTAAGAAATGAAAGAGGAAGCCACCTAGTAGAATTTTGCACAGAGCACAACTTAATCATAGCTAACACTTGGTTTAAGAATCATGAAAGAAGGTTGTATACGTGGAAGAACCCTGGAGATACTAAAAGGTATCAGATAGATTATATAATGGTAAGACAGAGATTTAGGAACCAGGTTTTAAGTTGTAAGACATTTCCAGGGGCAGATGTGGACTCTGACCACAATCTATTGGTTATGACCTGTAGATTAAAACTGAAGAAACTGCAAAAATGTGGGAAATTAAGGAGATGGGACCTGGATAAACTGAAAGAACCAGGGGTTGTACAGAGTTTCAGGGAGAGCATAAGGGAACAATTGACAGGAATAGGGGAAAGAAATACAGTAGAAGAAGAATGGGTAGCTCTGAGGGATGTAGTAGTGAAGGCAGCAGAGGATAAAGTAGGTACAAAGACGAGGGCTGCTAGAAATCCTTGGGTAACAGAAGAAATATTGAATTTAATTGATGAAAGGAGAAAATATAAAAATGCAGTAAATGAAGCAGGCAAAAAGGAATACAAACGTCTCAAAAATGAGATCGACAGGAAGTGCAAAATGGCTAAACAGGGATGGCTCGAGGACAAATGTAAGGATGTAGAAGCTTATCTCACTAGGGGTAAAGTAGATACTGCCTACAGGAGAATTAAAGAGACCTTCGGAGAGAAGAGAACCACGTGTATGAATATCAAGAGCTCAGATGGCAGCCCAGTTCTAAGCAAAGAAGGGAAGGCAGAAAGGTGGAAGGAGTATATAGAAGGTTTATACAAGGGCGATGTACTTGAGGACAATATTATGGAAATAGAAGAGGATGTAGATGAAGACGAAATGGGAGATACGATACTGCGTGAAGAGTTTGACAGAGCACTGAAAGACCTGAGTCGAAACAAGGCCCCCGGAGTAGACAACATTCCATTAGAACTACTGACGGCCTTGGGAGAGCCAGTCATGACAAAACTCTACCAGCTGGTGAGCAAGATGTATGAGACAGGCGAAATACCCTCAGACTTCAAGAAGAATATAATAATTCCAATCCCAAAGAAAGCAGGTGCTGACAGATGTGAAAATTACCGAACTATCAGTTTAATAAGCCACGGCTGCAAAATACTAACGCGAATTCTTTACAGACGAATGGAAAAACTGGTAGATGCAGACCTCGGGGAGGATCAGTTTGGATTCCGTCGAAATGTTGGAACACGTGAGGCAATACTGACCTTACGACTTATCTTAGAAGAAAGATTAAGTAAAGGCAAACCTACGTTTCTAGCATTTGTAGACTTAGAGAAAGCTTTTGACAATGTTGACTGGAATACTCTTTTTCAAATTCTAAAGGTGGCAGGGGTAAAATACAGGGAGCGAAAGGCTATTTATAATTTGTACAGAAACCAGATGGCAGTCATAAGAGTCGAGGGGCATGAAAGGGAAGCAGTGGTTGGGAAAGGAGTGAGACAGGGTTGTAGCCTCTCCCCGATGTTATTCAATCTGTATATTGAGCAAGCAGTAAAGGAAATAAAAGAAAAATTTGGAGTAGGTATTAAAATTCATGGAGACGAAGTAAAAACTTTGAGGTTCGCCGATGACATTGTAATTCTGTCAGAGACGGCAAAGGACTTGGAAGAGCAGTTGAACGGAATGGACAGTGTCTTGAAAGGAGGATATAAGATGAACATTAACAAAAGCAAAACGAGGATAATGGAATGTAGTCAAATTAAATCGTGTGATGCTGAGGGAATTAGATTAGGAAATGAGACACTTAAAGTAGTAAAGGAGTTTTGCTATTTAGGAAGTAAAATAACTGATGATGGTCGAAGTAGAGAGGATATAAAATGTAGACTGGCAATGGCAAGGAAAGCGTTTCTGAAGAAGAGAAATTTGTTAACATCGAATATAGATTTATGTATCAGGAAGTCGTTTCTGAAAGTATTTGTTTGGAGTGTAGCCATGTATGGAAGTGAAACATGGACGATAACTAGTTTGGACAAGAAGAGAATAGAAGCTTTCGAAATGTGGTGCTACAGAAGAATACTGAATATAAGGTGGATAGATCACGTAACTAATGAGGAGGTATTGAATAGGATTGGGGAGAAGAGAAGTTTGTGGCACAACTTGACTAGAAGAAGGGATCGGTTGGTAGGACATGTGCTGAGGCATCAAGGGATCACAAATTTAGCATTGGAGGGCAGCGTGGAGGGTAAAAATCGTAGAGGGAGACCGAGAGATGAGTACACTAAGCAGATTCAGAAGGATGTAGGTTGCAGTAGGTACTGGGAGATGAAGCAGCTTGCACAGGATAGAGTAGCATGGAGAGCTGCATCAAACCAGTCTCAGGACTGAAGACAACAACAACAACATGGTGCTTTTAGTGTCTCCGCATACCGCAGCACGCGACAAAGCTTTGCAGACGATAAGTACTACCGTTTCAGAGAGAAGAGCGGCCAATGTGACGATCTGGCTTTAAGTCAATTCGATAACAAATGACGAGAACGGAAGGATTTCTCAGGTTTTTACTACATATGAACATTTTCCACATTCTCCCGTGCAACTCCGCTGCTAGTCCTCCTTTCATGCAGAATCTTAAGGTCCTAGCTCATGTTCAAGTCACCAAAGCAAGCTGAAAAGTCAATAATCGATACCTATAACATGAATTGTACTACTTCTTACTGGCTATTACATCAACTTGGAAGCTTCATCTGTGTTCTACTATGGTGCTTTTAGTGTCTCCACATACCGCAGCACGCGACATAGCTTTGCAGACGATAAGTACAACCGTTTCAGAGAGAAGAGCGGCCAATGTGACGATCTGGCTTTAAGTCGATTCGATAACAATTGACGAAAACGGACGTATTTCTCAGGTTTTTACTATATATTAACACTTTTCACATTCTTCCGTGCAACTTGGCTGTTAGTCGTCCTTTCATGCAGAATTTTAAGGTCCTAGCTCATGTCCAAGGCACCAAAGCAAGCTAAGAACTCAATAATCGATACCTATACCTTGAATTGTACTACTTCTTACTGGCTATTACATGAACTTAGAAGCTTCATCTGTGTTCTACTATGGTGCTTTTAGTGTGTCGGCATACCGCAGCACGCGACATAGCTTTGCAGACGATAAGTACAACCGTTTTAAAGAGTAGAGCGCACAATGTGACGATCTGGCTTTAAGTCGATTCGATAACAAATGAGGAAAACTGACGGATTTCTCTGGTTTTTACTACATATGAACACTTTTCACATTCTCCCGTGCAACTCGGCTGCTAGTCCTCCTTTCATGCACAATCTTAAGGTCCTAGCTCATGTCCAAATCACCAAATCCAGCTAAAAAGTCAATAATCAATACCTAAAACTTGAATTGTACTACTTCTTACTGACTGTTACATCAACTTAGAAGCATCATCTGTGTTCTACTATGGTGCTTTTAGTGTCTCCGCATACCGCAGCACGCGACATAGCTTTGCAGACGATAAGTACAACCGTTTCAGAGAGAAGAGCGGCCAATGTGACAATCTGGCTTTAAGTCGATTCGATAACAAATGGCGGAAACAAACGGATTTCTTAGGTTTTTACTACATATGAACACTTTTCACATTCTCCCGTGCAACTGGGCTGCTAGTCCTCCTTTCATGCTGAATCATGAGGTCCTAGCTCATGTCCAAGGTACCAAAGCCAGCTAAAAAGTCAATAATCGATACCTATAACTTGAATTGTACTACTTCTTACTGGCTATTACATCAACTTAGAAGCTTCATCTGTGTTCTACTATGTTGCTTTTAAAGTCTCCGCATACAGCAGCACTCGACATAGCTTTGCAGACAATAAGTACAACCGTTGCAGAGAGAAGAGCGGCAAATGTGACGATCTGGCTTTAAGTCGATTCGATAACAAATGTCGAACACGGACGGATTTCTCAGGCTTTTACTACATATGAACACTTTTCACATTCTCCCGTGCAACTCGGCTGCTAGTCCTCCATTAATGAAGAATCTTAAGGTCCTACCTCATGTCCAAGGCACCAAAGACAGCTAAAAAGTCAATAATCGATACATAAAACTTGAATTTTACTACTTCTTACTGGCTATTACATCAACTTGGAAGCTTCATCTGTCTTCTACTATGGTGCTTTTAGTGTCTCCACATACCGCAGCACGCGACATAGCTTTGCAGTCGATAAGTACAACCGTTTGAGAGAGAAGAGAGGCCAATGTGACGATCTGGCTTTAAGTCGATTCGATAACAATGACGATAACGAACGGATTTATAAGGTTTTTACTACATATGAACACTTTTCACATTCTCCAGTGCAACTCGGCTGCTAGTCCTCCTTTCATGCAGAATCTTAAGGTCCTAGCTCATGTCCAAGGCACCAAAGCCAGCTAAAAAGTCAATAATCGATACCTAAAACTTCAATTGTACTACTTCTTACTGGCTATTACATCAGCTTAGAAGCTTCATCTGTGTTCTAATATGGTGCTTTTAGTGTCTCCGCATACCGCAGCAGGCGACATAGCTTTGCAGACGATAAGTACAACAGTTTCAGAGAGAAGAGCGGCCAATGTGGCGAACTGGCTTTAAGTCGATTCCATAACAAATGGCGGAAACTGTCGGATTTCTCAGGTTTTTACTAAATATGAACACTTTTCACTTTCTCCCTCGCAACTCGGCTGCTAGTCCTAATTTCATGCAGAATCTTAAGGCCCTAGCTCATGTCCAAGGCACCAAAGCCAGCTAAAAATTCAATAATCGATACCTAAATCTTGAATTGTACTACTTCTTACTGGCTATTACATCAACTTAGAAGCTTCATCTGTGTTCTACTATGGTGCTTTTAGTGTCTCCGCATACCGCAGCACGCGACATAGCTTTGCAGACGATGAGTACAACCGTTTGAGAGAGAAGAGCGGCCAATGTGACGATCTGGCTTTAAGTCAATTCGATAGCAAATGACGAAAACGGAAGGATTTCTCAGGTTTTTACTACATATGAACATTTTCCACATTCTCCCGTGCAACTCGGCTGCTAGTCTTCCTTTCATGCAGAATCTTAAGGTCCTAGCTCATGGTCAAGTCACCAAAGCAAGCTAAGAAGTCAATAATCGATACCTATAACACGAATTGTACTACTTCTTACTGGCTATTACATCAGCTTAGAAGCTTCATCTGTGTTCTACTATGGTGCTTTTAGTGTCTCCGCATACCGCAGCACGCGACATAGCTTTGCAGACGATAAGTACAACCGTTTTAGAGAGAAGGGCGGCCAATGTGACGATCTGGCTTTAAGTCGATTCGATAACAAATGGCGGAAACAGCCGGATTTCTTTGGTTTTTACTACATATGAACACGTTTCACATTCTCCCGTGCAACTGGGCAGCTAGTCCTCCTTTCATGCAGAATCATAAGGTCCTAGCTGATGTACAGGGTACCAAAGCCAGCTAAAAAGTCAATAATCGATACCTATAACTTGAATTGTACTACTTCTTACTGGCTATTACATCAACTTAGAAGCTTCATCTGTGTTCTACTATGTTGCTTTTAGTGTCTCCGCATACTGCAGCGCTCGACATAGCTTTGCAGACAATAAGTACAACCGTTGCAGAGAGAAGAGCGGCAAATGTGACGATCTGGCTTTAAGTCGATTCGATAACAAATGTCGAACACGGACGGATTTCTCAGGCTTTTACTACATATGAACACTTTTCACATTCTCCCGTGCAACTCGGCTGCTAGTCCTCCATTAATGAAGAATCGTAAGGTCCTAGCTCATGTCCAAGGCACCAAAGACAGCTAAAAAGTCAATAATCGATACCTAAAACTTGAATTGTACTACTTCTTACTGGCTATTACATCAACTTGGAAGCTTCATCTGTCTTCTACTATTTTGCTTTTAGTGTCTCCACATACCGCAGCACGCGACATAGCTTTGCAGACGATAAGTACAACCGTTTCAGAGAGAAGAGCGGCCAATGTGACGATCTGGCTTTAAGTCAATTCGATAACAAATGACGAAAACGGACGTATTTCTCAGGTTTTTACTATATATGAACACTTTTCTCATTCTTCCGTGCAACTTGGCTGTTAGTCGTCCTTTCATGCAGAATTTTAAGGTCCTAGCTCATGTCCAAGGCACCAAAGCCAGCTAAAAGTCAATAATCGATACCTAAAACTTGAATTGTACTACTTCTTACTGGCTATTACATCAACTTAGAAGCTTCATCTGTGTTCTACTATGGTGCTTTTAGTGTCTCCGCATACCGCAGCACGCGACATAGCTTTGCAGACGATAAGTACAACCGTTTTAGAGAGTAGAGCGCCCAATGTGACGATCTGGCTTTAAGTCGATTCGATAACAAATGAGGAAAACGGACGGATTTCTCAGGTTTTTACGAAATATGAACACTTTTCACATTCTCACGTGCAACGCGGCTGCTATCCCTCCTATCATGCAAAATCTTAAGTTCCTAGCTCATGCCCAAGGCACCAAAGAAGGGTAAAAAGTCAACAATCGATACCTAAAACTTGAATTGTACCACTTCTTACTGGCTATTACATCAACTTAGAAGCTTCATCTGTGTTCTACTATGGTGCTTTTAGTGTCTCCGCATGCCGCAGCACTCGACATAGCTTTGCAGACGATAAGTACAACCGTTTCAGAGAGAAGAGCGGCCAATGTTACGATCTGGCTTTAAGTCGATTCGATAACAAATGTCGAACACGGACGGATTTCTGTGGTTTTTACTACATATGAACACTTTTCATATTCTCCCGTGCAACTCGGCTGCTAGTCCTCCTTTCATGCAGAATCTTAAGGTCCTAGCTCATGTCCAAGGCACCAAAGCCAGCTAAAAAGTCAATAATCAATACCTAAAACTTGAATTGTACTACTTCTTACTGACTATTACATCAACCTAGAAGCTTCATCTGTGTTCTACTATGGTGCTTTTAGTGTCTCCGCATACCGAAGCACGCGACATAGCTTTGCAGTCGATAAGTACAACCGTTGCAGAGAGAAGAGCGGCAAATGTGACGATCTGGCTTTAAGTCGATTCGATAACAAATGTCGAACACGGACGGATTTCTCAGGCTTTTACTACATATGAACACTTTTCACATTCTCCCGTGCAACTCGTCTGCTAGTCCTCCATTAATGAAGAATCTTAAGGTCCTAGCTCATGTCCAAGGCACCAAAGACAGCTAAAAAGTCAATAATCGATACCTAAAACTTGAATTGTACTACTTCTTACTGGCTATTACATCAACTTGGAAGCTTCATCTGTCTTCTACTATTTTGCTTTTAGTGTCTCCACATACCGCAGCACGCGACATAGCTTTGCAGACGATAAGTACAACCGTTTCAGAGAGAAGAGCGGCCAATGTGACGATCTGGCTTTAAGTCGATTCGATAACAAATGACGAAAACGGACGTATTTCTCAGGTTTTTACTATATATGAACACTTTTCTCATTCTTCCGTGCAACTTGGCTGTTAGTCGTCCTTTCATGCAGAATTTTAAGGTCCTAGCTCATGTCCAAGGCACCAAAGCCAGCTAAAAGTCAATAATCGATACCTAAAACTTGAATTGTACTACTTCTTACTGGCTATTACATCAACTTAGAAGCTTCATCTGTGTTCTACTATGGTGCTTTTAGTGTCTCCGCATACCGCAGCACGCGACATAGCATTGCAGACGATAAGTACAACCGTTTCAGAGAGAAGAGCGGCCAATGTTACGATCTGGCTTTAAGTCGATTCGATAACAAATGTCGAACACGGACGGATTTCTCTGGTTTTTACTACATATGAACACTTTTCATATTCTCCCGTGCAACTCGGCTGCTAGTCCTCCTTTCATGCAGAATCTTAAGGTCCTAGCTCATGTCCAAGGCACCAAAGCCAGCTAAAAAGTCAATAATCAATACCTAAAACTTGAATTGTACTACTTCTTACTGACTATTACATCAACTTAGAAGCTTCATCTGTGTTCTACTATGGTGCTTTTAGTGTCTCCGCATACCGATGCACGCGACATAGCTTTGCAGTCGATAAGTACAACCGTTGCAGAGAGAAGAGCGGCAAATGTGACGATCTGGCTTTAAGTCGATTCGATAACAAATGTCGAACACGGACGGATTTCTCAGGCTTTTACTACATATGAACACTTTTCACATTCTCCCGTGCAACTCGGCTGCTAGTCCTCCATTAATGAAGAATCTTAAGGTCCTAGCTCATGTCCAAGGCACCAAAGACAGCTAAAAAGTCAATAATCGATACCTAAAACTTGAATTGTACTACTTCTTACTGGCTATTACATCAACTTGGAAGCTTCATCTGTCTTCTACTATTTTGCTTTTAGTGTCTCCACATACCGCAGCACGCGACATAGCTTTGCAGACGATAAGTACAACCGTTTCAGAGAGAAGAGCGGCCAATGTGACGATCTGGCTTTAAGTCGATTCGATAACAAATGACGAAAACGGACGTATTTCTCAGGTTTTTACTATATATGAACACTTTTCTCATTCTTCCGTGCAACTTGGCTGTTAGTCGTCCTTTCATGCAGAATTTTAAGGTCCTAGCTCATGTCCAAGGCACCAAAGCCAGCTAAAAGTCAATAATCGATACCTAAAACTTGAATTGTACTACTTCTTACTGGCTATTACATCAACTTAGAAGCTTCATCTGTGTTCTACTATGGTGCTTTTAGTGTCTCCGCATACCGCAGCACGCGACATAGCTTTGCAGACGATAAGTACAACCGTTTTAGAGAGTAGAGCGCAGAATGTGACGATCTGGCTTTAAGTCGATTCGATAACAAATGAGGAAAACGGACGGATTTCTCAGGTTATTACTAAATATGAACACTTTTCACATTCTCACGTGCAACGCGGCTGCTAGACCTCCTATCATGCAAAATCTTAAGTTCCAAGCTCATGCCCAAGGCACCAAAAAAGGGTAGAAAGTCAACAATCGATACCTAAAACTTGAATTGTACCACTTCTTACTGGCTATTACATCAACTTAGAAGCTTCATCTGTGTTCTACTATGGTGCTTTTAGTGTCTCCGCATGCCGCAGCACTCGACATAGCTTTGCAGACGATAAGTACAACCGTTTCAGAGAGAAGAGCGGCCAATGTTACGATCTGGCTTTAAGTCGATTCGATAACAAATGTCGAACACGGACGGATTTCTCTGGTTTTTACTACATATGAACACTTTTCATATTCTCCCGTGCAACTCGGCTGCTAGTCCTCCTTTCATGCAGAATCTTAAGGTCCTAGCTCATGTCCAAGGCACCAAAGCCAGCTAAAAAGTCAATAATCAATACCTAAAACTTGAATTGTACTACTTCTTACTGACTATTACATCAACTTAGAAGCTTCATCTGTGTTCTACTATGGTGCTTTTAGTGTCTCCGCATACCGCAGCACGCGACATAGCTTTGCAGTCGATAAGTACAACCGTTTGAGAGAGAAGAGAGGCCAATGTGACGATCTGGCTTTAAGTCGATTCGATAACAATGACGATAACGAACGGATTTTTAAGGTTTTTACTACATATGAACACTTTTCACATTCTCCCATGCAACTCGGCTGCTAGTCCTCCTTTCATGCAGAATCTTAAGGTCCTAGCCATGTCCAAGGCACCAAAGCCAGCTAAAAAGTCAATAATCGATACCTAAAACTTGAATTATACTACTTCTTACTGGCTATTACATCAAATTAGAGGCTTCATCTGTGTTCTACTATAATGCTTTTAGTGTCTCCGCATACCGCAGCACGCGACATAGCTTTGCAGTCGATAAGTACAACCGTTTCAGAGAGAAGAGCGGCCAATGTGACGATCTGGCTTTAAGACAATTCGATAACAAATGACGAAAACGGAAGGATTTCTCAGGTTTTTACTACATATGAACATTTTCCACATTCTCCAGTGCAACTCGGCTGCTAGACCTCCTTTCATGCAGAATCTTAAGGTCCTAGCTCATGTTCAAGTCACCAAAGCCAGCTAAGAAGCAAATAATCGATACTTATAACATGAATTGTACTACTTCTTACTGGCTATTACATCAGCTTAGAAGCTTCATCTGTGTTCTACTATGGTGCTTTTAGTGTCTCCGCATACCGCAGCACGCGACATAGCTTTGCAGACGATAAGTACAACCGTTTCAGAGAGAAGAGCGGCCAATGTGACGATCTGGCTTTAAGTCGATTCGATAACAAATGTCGAACACGGACGGATTTCTCAGGCTTTTACTACATATGAACACTTTTCACATTCTCCCGTGCAACTCGGCTGCTAGTCCTCCATTAATGAAGAATCTTAAGGTCCTACCTCATGTCCAAGGCACCAAAGACAGCTAAAAAGTCAATAATCGATACATAAAACTTGAATTTTACTACTTCTTACTGGCTATTACATCAACTTGGAAGCTTCATCTGTCTTCTACTATGGTGCTTTTAGTGTCTCCACATACCGCAGCACGCGACATAGCTTTGCAGACGATAAGTACAACCGTTTCAGAGAGAAGTGCGGCCAATGTGACGATCTGGCTTTAAGTCGATTCGACAACAAATGACGAAAACGGACGTATTTCTCAGGTTTTTACTATATATGAACACTTTTCTCATTCTTCCGTGCAACTTGGCTGTTAGTCGTCCTTTCATGCAGAATGTTAAGGTCCTAGCTCATGTCCAAGGCACCAAAGCCAGCTAAAAGTCAATAATCGATAACTAAAACTTGAATTGTACTACTTCTTACTGGCTATTACTTCAACTTAGAAGCTTCATCTGTGTTCTACTATGGTGCTTTTAGTGTCTCCGCATACCGCAGCACGCGACATAGCTTTGCAGTCGATAAGTACACCGTTTGAGAGAGAAGAGAGGCCAATGTGACGATCTGGCTTTAAGTCGATTCGATAACAATGACGATAACGAACGGATTTTTAAGGTTTTTACTACATATGAACACTTTTCACATTCTCCAGTGCAACTCGGCTGCTAGTCCTCCTCTCATGCAGAATCTTAAGGTCCTAGCTCATGTTCAAGTCACCAAAGCCAGCTAAGAAGCCAATAATCGATACTTATAACATGAATTGTACTACTTCTTACTGGCTATTACATCAGCTTAGAAGCTTCATCTGTGTTCTACTATGGTGCTTTTAGTGTCTCCGCATACCGCAGCAGGCGACATAGCTTTGCAGACGATAAGTACAACCGTTTCAGAGAGAAGAGCGGCCAATGTGACGAACTGGCTTTAAGTCGATTCCATAACAAATGGCGGAAACTGACGGATTTCTCAGGTTTTTACTACATATGAACACTTTTCACTTTCTCCCTCGCAACTCGGCTGCTAGTCCTCCTTTCATGCAGAATCTTAAGGCCCTAGCTCATGTCCAAGGCACCAAAGCCAGCTAAAAATTCAATAATCGATACCTAAATCTTGAATTGTACTACTTCTTACTGGCTATTACATGAACTTAGAAGCTTCATCTGTGTTCTACTATGGTGCTTTTAGTGTCTCCGCATACCGCAGCACGCGACATAGCTTCGCTGACGATGAGTACAACCGTTTGAGAGAGAAGAGCGGCCAATGTGACGATCTGGCTTTAAGTCAATTCGATAGCAAATGACGAAAACGGAAGGATTTCTCAGGTTTTTACTACATATGAACATTTTCCACATTCTCCCGTGCAACTCGGCTGCTAGTCCTCCTTTCATGCAGAATCTTAAGGTCCTAGCTCATGGTCAAGTCACCAAAGCAAGCTAAGAAGTCAATAATCGATACCTATAACACGAATTGTACTACTTCTTACTGGCTATTACATCAGCTTAGAAGCTTCATCTGTGTTCTACTATGGTGCTTTTAGTGTCTCCGCATACCGCAGCACGCGACATAGCTTTGCAGACGATAAGTACAACCGTTTTAGAGAGAAGAGCGGCCAATGTGACGATCTGGCTTTAAGTCGATTCGATAACAAATGGCGGAAACAGCCGGATTTCTTTGGTTTTTACTACATATGAACACTTTTCACATTCTCCCGTGCAACTGGGCTGCTAGTCCTCCTTTCATGCAGAATCATAAGGTCCTAGCTCATGTACAAGGTACCAAAGCCAGCTAAAAAGTCAATAATCTCGATACCTATAACTTGAATTGTACTACTTCTTACTGGCTATTACATCAACTTAGAAGCTTCATCTGTGTTCTACTATGTTGCTTTTAGTGTCTCCGCATACTGCAGCACTCGACATAGCTTTGCAGACAATAAGTACAACCGTTGCAGAGAGAAGAGCGGCAAATGTGACGATCTGGCTTTAAGTCGATTCGATAACAAATGTCGAACAAAGACGGATTTCTCAGGCTTTTACTACATATGAACACTTTTCACATTCTCCCGTGCAACTCGGCTGCTAGTCCTCCATTAATGAAGAATCGTAAGGTCCTAGCTCATGTCCAAGGCACCAAAGACAGCTAAAAAGTCAATAATCGATACCTAAAACTTGAATTGTACTACTTCTTACTGGCTATTACATCAACTTGGAAGCTTCATCTGTCTTCTACTATTTTGCTTTTAGTGTCTCCACATACCGCAGCACGCGACATAGCTTTGCAGACGATAAGTACAACCGTTTCAGAGAGAAGAGCGGCCAATGTGACGATCTGGCTTTAAGTCAATTCGATAACAAATGACGAAAACGGACGTATTTCTCAGGTTTTTACTATATATGAACACTTTTCTCATTCTTCCGTGCAACTTGGCTGTTAGTCGTCCTTTCATGCAGAATTTTAAGGTCCTAGCTCATGTCCAAGGCACCAAAGCCAGCTAAAAGTCAATAATCGATACCTAAAACTTGAATTGTACTACTTCTTACTGGCTATTACATCAACTTAGAAGCTTCATCTGTGTTCTACTATGGTGCTTTTAGTGTCTCCGCATACCGCAGCACGCGACATAGCTTTGCAGACGATAAGTACAACCGTTTTAGAGAGTAGAGCGCCCAATGTGACGATCTGGCTTTAAGTCGATTCGATAACAAATGAGGAAAACGGACGGATTTCTCAGGTTTTTACGAAATATGAACACTTTTCACATTCTCACGTGCAACGCGGCTGCTAGACCTCCTATCATGCAAAATCTTAAGTTCCTAGCTCATGCCCAAGGCACCAAAGAAGGGTAAAAAGTCAACAATCGATACCTAAAACTTGAATTGTACCACTTCTTACTGGCTATTACATCAACTTAGAAGCTTCATCTGTGTTCTACTATGGTGCTTTTAGTGTCTCCGCATGCCGCAGCACTCGACATAGCTTTGCAGACGATAAGTACAACCGTTTCAGAGAGAAGAGCGGCCAATGTTACGATCTGGCTTTAAGTCGATTCGATAACAAATGTCGAACACGGACGGATTTCTCTGGTTTTTACTACATATGAACACTTTTCATATTCTCCCGTGCAACTCGGCTGCTAGTCCTCCTTTCATGCAGAATCTTAAGGTCCTAGCTCATGTCCAAGGCACCAAAGCCAGCTAAAAAGTCAATAATCAATACCTAAAACTTGAATTGTACTACTTCTTACTGACTATTACATCAACTTAGAAGCTTCATCTGTGTTCTACTATGGTGCTTTTAGTGTCTCCGCATACCGAAGCACGCGACATAGCTTTGCAGTCGATAAGTACAACCGTTTGAGAGAGAAGAGAGGCCAATGTGACAATCTGGCTTTAAGTCGATTCGATAACAAATGATGAAAACGGACGGATTTCTCAGGTTTTTACTACATATGAACACTTTTCATATTCTCCCGTGCAACTCGGCTGCTAGTCCTCCTTTCATGCAGAATCGTAAGGTCCTAGCTCATGTCCAAGGCACCAAAGCCAGCTAAAAAGTCAATAATCGATACCTAAAACTTGAATTGTACTACTTCTTACTGACTATTACATCAACTTAGAAGCTTTATCTGTGTTCTACTATGGTGCTTTTAGTGTCTCCGCATACCGCAGCACGCGACATAGCTTTGCAGACGATAAGTACAACCGTTTTAGAGAGTAGAGCGCCCAACGTGACGATCTGGCTTTAAGTCGATTCGATAACAAATGATGAAAACGGACGGATTTCTCAGGTTTTTACTACATATGAAAACTTTTCACATTCTCACGTGCAACGCGGCTGCTAGACCTCCTATCATGTAAAATCTTAAGTTCCTAGCTCATGCCTAAGGCACCAAAGAAGGGTAAAAAGTCAACAATCGATACCTAATACTTGAATTGTACTACTTCTTACTGGCTATTACATCAACTTAGAAGCTTCATCTGTGTTCTACTATGGTGCTTTTAGTGTCTCCGCATACCGCAGCACGCGACATAGCTTTGCAGACGATAAGTACAACCGTTTTAGAGAGAAGAGCGGCCAATGTGACGATCTGGCTTTAAGTCGATTCGATAACAAATGTCGAACACGGACGGATTTCTCAGGCTTTTACTACATATGAACACTTTTCACATTCTCCCGTGCAACTCGGCTGCTAGTCCTCCATTAATGAAGAATCGTAAGGTCCTAGCTCATGTCCAAGGCACCAAAGACAGCTAAAAAGTCAATAATCGATACCTAAAACTTGAATTGTACTACTTCTTACTGGCTATTACATCAACTTGGAAGCTTCATCTGTCTTCTACTATTTTGCTTTTAGTGTCTCCACATACCGCAGCACGCGACATAGCTTTGCAGACGATAAGTACAACCGTTTCAGAGAGAAGAGCGGCCAATGTGACGATCTGGCTTTAAGTCAATTCGATAACAAATGACGAAAACGGACGTATTTCTCAGGTTTTTACTATATATGAACACTTTTCTCATTCTTCCGTGCAACTTGGCTGTTAGTCGTCCTTTCATGCAGAATTTTAAGGTCCTAGCTCATGTCCAAGGCACCATAGCCAGCTAAAAGTCAATAATCGATACCTAAAACTTGAATTGTACTACTTCTTACTGGCTATTACATCAACTTAGAAGCTTCATCTGTGTTCTACTATGGTGCTTTTAGTGTCTCCGCATACCGCAGCACGCGACATAGCTTTGCAGACGATAAGTACAACCGTTTTAGAGAGTAGAGCGCCCAATGTGACGATCTGGCTTTAAGTCGATTCGATAAAAAATGAGGAAAACGGACGGATTTCTCAGGTTTTTACGAAATATGAACACTTTTCACATTCTCACGTGCAACGCGGCTGCTAGACCTCCTATCATGCAAAATCTTAAGTTCCTAGCTCATGCCCAAGGCACCAAAGAAGGGTAAAAAGTCAACAATCGATACCTAAAACTTGAATTGTACCACTTCTTACTGGCTATTACATCAACTTAGAAGCTTCATCTGTGTTCTACTATGGTGCTTTTAGTGTCTCCGCATGCCGCAGCACTCGACATAGCTTTGCAGACGATAAGTACAACCGTTTCAGAGAGAAGAGCGGCCAATGTTACGATCTGGCTTTAAGTCGATTCGATAACAAATGTCGAACACGGACGGATTTCTCTGGTTTTTACTACATATGAACACTTTTCATATTCTCCCGTGCAACTCGGCTGCTAGTCCTCCTTTCATGCAGAATCTTAAGGTCCTAGCTCATGTCCAAGGCACCAAAGCCAGCTAAAAAGTCAATAATCAATACCTAAAACTTGAATTGTACTACTTCTTACTGACTATTACATCAACTTAGAAGCTTCATCTGTGTTCTACTATGGTGCTTTTAGTGTCTCCGCATACCGAAGCACGCGACATAGCTTTGCAGTCGATAAGTACAACCGTTTGAGAGAGAAGAGAGGCCAATGTGACGATCTGGCTTTAAGTCGATTCGATAACAATGACGATAACGAACCGATTTTTAAGGTTTTTACTACATATGAACACTTTTCACATTCTCCCATGCAACTCGGCTGCTAGTCCTCCTTTCATGCAGAATCTTAAGGTCCTAGCCATGTCCAAGGCACCAAAGCCAGCTAAAAAGTCAATAATCGATACCTAAAACTTGAATTGTACTACTTCTTACTGACTATTACATCAACTTAGAAGCTTCATCTGTGTTCTACTATGGTGCTTTTAGTGTCTCCGCATACCGCAGCACGCGACATAGCTTTGCAGACGATAAGTACAACCGTTTTAGAGAGTAGAGCGCCCAACGTGACGATCTGGCTTTAAGTCGATTCGATAACAAATGATGAAAACGGACGGATTTCTCAGGTTTTTACTACATATGAAAACTTTTCACATTCTCACGTGCAACGCGGCTGCTAGACCTCCTATCATGTAAAATCTTAAGTTCCTAGCTCATGCCCAAGGCACCAAAGAAGGGTAAAAAGTCAACAATCGATACCTAAAACTTGAATTGTACTACTTCTTACTGGCTATTACATCAACTTAGAAGCTTCATCTGTGTTCTACTATGGTGCTTTTAGTGTCTCCGCATACCGCAGCACGCGACATAGCTTTGCAGTCGATAAGTACAACCGTTTCAGAGAGAAGAGCGGCCAATGTGACGATCTGGCTTTAAGACAATTCGATAGCAAATGACGAAAACGGAAGGATTTCTCAGGTTTTTACTACATATGAACATTTTCCACATTCTCCAGTGCAACTCGGCTGCTAGACCTCCTTTCATGCAGAATCTTAAGGTCCTAGCTCATGTTCAAGTCACCAAAGCCAGCTAAGAAGCAAATAATCGATACTTATAACATGAATTGTACTACTTCTTACTGGCTATTACATCAGCTTAGAAGCTTCATCTGTGTTCTACTATGGTGCTTTTAGTGTCTCCGCATACCGCAGCACGCGACATAGCTTTGCAGACGATAAGTACAACCGTTTCAGAGAGAAGAGCGGCCAATGTGACGATCTGGCTTTAAGTCGATTCGATAACAAATGGCGGAAACAGCCGGATTTCTTAGGTTTTTACTACATATGAACACTTTTCACATTCTCCCGTGCAACTGGGCTGCTAGTCCTCCTTTCATGCAGAATCATAAGGTCCTAGCTCATGTCCAAGGTACCAAAGCCAGCTAAAAAGTCAATAATCGATACCTATAACTTGAATTGTACTACTTCTTACTGGCTATTACATCAACTTAGAAGCTTCATCTGTGTTCTACTATGTTGCTTTTAGTGTCTCCGCATACTGCAGCACTCGACATAGCTTTGCAGACAATAAGTACAACCGTTGCAGAGAGAAGAGCGGCAAATGTGACGATCTGGCTTTAAGTCGATTCGATAACAAATGTCGAACACGGACGGATTTCTCAGGCTTTTACTACATATGAACACTTTTCACATTCTCCCGTGCAACTCGGCTGCTAGTCCTCCATTAATGAAGAATCTTAAGGTCCTAGCTCATATCCAAGGCACCAAAGACAGCTAAAAGTCAATAATCGATACCTAAAACTTGAATTGTACTACTTCTTACTGGCTATTATATCAACTTAGAAGCTTCATCTGTGTTCTACTATGGTGCTTTTAGTGTCTCCGCATACCGCAGCACGCGACATAGCTTTGCAGACGATAAGTACAACCGTTTTAGAGAGTAGAGCGCCCAATGTGACGATCTGGCTTTAAGTCGATTCGATAACAAATGAGGAAAACGGACGGATTTCTCAGGTTTTTACTAAATATGAACACTTTTCACATTCTCACGTGCAACGCGGCTGCTAGACCTCCTATCATGCAAAATCTTAAGTTCCTAGCTCATGCCCAAGGCACCAAAGAAGAGTAAAAAGTCAACAATCGATACCTAAAACTTGAATTGTACAACTTCTTACTGGCTATTACATCAACTTAGAAGCTTCATCTGTGTTCTACTATGTTGCTTGTAGTGTCTCCGCATACAGCAGCACTCGACATAGCTTTGCAGACAATAAGTACAACCGTTGCAGAGAGAAGAGCGGCAAATGTGACGATCTGGCTTTAAGTCGATTCGATAACAAATGTCGAACACGGACGGATTTCTCAGGCTTTTACTACATATGAACACGTTTCACATTCTCCCGTGCAACTCGGCTGCTAGTCCTCCATTAATGAAGAATCTTAAGGTCCTAGCTCATGTCCAAGGCACCAAAGACAGCTAAAAAGTCAATAATCGATACCTAAAACTTGAATTGTACTACTTCTTACTGGCTATTACATCAACTTGGAAGCTTCATCTGTCTTCTACTATGGTGCTTTTAGTGTCTCCACATACCGCAGCACGCGACATAGCTTTGCAGACGATAAGTACAACCGTTTCAGAGAGGAAAACGGACGGATTTCTCATTTTTTTACTAAATATGAACACTTTTCACATTTTCACGTGCAACGCGGCTGCTAGACCTCCTATCATGCAAAATCTTAAGTTCCTAGCTCATGCCCAAGGCACCAAAGAAGGGTAAAAAGTCAACAATCGATACCTAAAACTTGAATTGTACCACTTCTTACTGGCTATTACATCAACTTAGAAGCTTCATCTGTATTCTACTATGGTGCTTTTAGTGTCTCCGCATGCCGCAGCACGCGACATAGCTTTGCAGACGATAAGTACAACCGTTTCAGAGAGAAGACCGGCCAATGTGACGATCCGGCTTTAAGTCGATTCGATAACAAATGTCGAACACGGACGGATTTCCCTGGTTTTTACTACACATGAGCACTTTTCATATTCTCCCGTGCAACTCGGCTGCTAGTCCTCCTATCATGCAGAATCATAAGGTCCTAGCTCATGTCCAAGGCACCAAAGCCAGCTAAAAAGTCAATAATCAATACCTAAAACTTGAATTGTACTACTTCCTACTGACTATTACATCAACTTAGAAGCTTCATCTGTGTTCTACTATGGTGCTTTTAGTGTCTCCGCAGACCGCAGCACGCGACATAGCTTTGCAGACGATAAGTACAACCGTTTTAGAGAGTAGAGCGCCCAATGTGACGATCTGGCTTTAAGTCGATTCGATAACAAATGAGGAAAACGGACGGATTTCTCAGGTTTTTACTAAATATGAACACTTTTCACATTCTCACGTGCAACGCGGCTGCTAGACCTCCTATCATGCAAAATCTTAAGTCCTAGCTCATGCCCAAGGCACCAAAGAAGGGTAAAAAGTCAACAATCGATACCTAAAACTTGAATTGTACAACTTCTTACTGGCTATTACATCAACTTAGAAGCTTCATCTGTGTTCTACTATGTTGCTTTTAGTGTCTCCGCATACAGCAGCACTCGACATAGCTTTGCAGACAATAAGTACAACCGCTGCAGAGAGAAGAGCGGCAAATGTGACGATCTGGCTTTAAGTCGATTCGATAACAAATGTCGAACACGGACGGATTTCTCAGGCTTTTACTACATATGAACACTTTTCACATTCTCCCGTGCAACTCGGCTGCTAGTCCTCCATTAATGAAGAATCTTAAGGTCCTAGCTCATGTCCAAGGCACCAAAGACAGCTAAAAAGTCAATAATCGATACCTAAAACTTGAATTGTACTACTTCTTACTGGCTATTACATCAACTTGGAAGCTTCATCTGTCTTCTACTATGGTGCTTTTAGTGTCTCCACATACCGCAGCACGCGACATAGCTTTGCAGACGATAAGTACAACCGTTTCAGAGAGGAAAACGGACGGATTTCAGATTTTTTTACTTAATATGAACACTTTTCACATTCTCACGTGCAACGCTGCTGCTAGACCTCCTATCATGCAAAATCTTAAGTTCCTAGCTCATGCCCAAGGCACAACAGAAGGGTAAAAAGTCAACAATCGATACCTAAAACTTGAATTGTACCACTTCTTACTGGCTATTACATCAACTTAGAAGCTTCATCTGTGTTCTACTATGGTGCTTTTAGTGTCTCCGCATACCGCAGCACGCGACATAGCTTTGCAGTCGATAAGTACAACCGTTTCAGAGAGAAGAGCGGCCAATGTGACGATCTGGCTTTAAGTCGATTCGATAACAATGACGATAACGAACGGATTTTTAAGGTTTTTACTACATATGAACACTTTTCACATTCTCCCGTGCAACTCGGCTGCTAGTCCTCCTTTCATGCAGAATCTTAAGGTCCTAGCCATGTCCAAGGCACCAAAGCCAGCTAAAAAGTCAATAATCGATACCTAAAACTTGAAATATACTACTTCTTACTGGCTATTACATCAAATTAGAGGCTTCATCTGTGTTCTACTATAATGCTTTTAGTGTCTCCGCATACCGCAGCACGCGACATAGCTTTGCAGTCTATAAGTACAACCGTTTCAGAGAGAAGAGCGGCCAATGTGACGATCTGGCTTTAAGTCAATTCGATAACAAATGACGAAAACGGAAGGATTTCTCAGGTTTTTACTACATATGAACATTTTCCACATTCTCCAGAGCAACTCAGCTGCTAGACCTCCTTTCATGCAGAATCTTAAGGTCCTAGCTCATGTTCAAGTCACCAAAGCCAGCTAAGAAGCCAATAATCGATACTTATAACATGAATTGTACTACTTCTTACTGGCTATTACATCAGCTTAGAAGCTTCATCTGTGTTCTACTATGGTGCTCTTAGTGTCTCCGCATACCGCAGCACGCGACATAGCTTTGCAGACGATAAGTACAACCGTTTCAGAGAGAAGAACGGCCAATGTGACGAACTGGCTTTAAGTCGATTCCATAACAAATGGCGGAAAGTGACGGATTTCTCAGGTTTTTACTACATATGAACACTTTTCACTTTCTCCCTCGCAACTCGGCTGCTAGTCCTCCTTTCATGCAGAATCTTAAGGCCCTAGCTCATGTCCAAGGCACCAAAGCCAGCTAAAAATTCAATAATCGATACCTAAAACTTGAATTGTACTACTTCTTACTAGCTATTACATCAACTTAGAAACTTCATCTGTGTTCTACTATGGTGCTTTTAGTGTCTCCGCATACCGCAGCACGCGACATAGCTTTGCAGACGATAAGTACAACCGTTTCAGAGAGAAGAGCGGCCAATGTGACGATCTGGCTTTAAGTCAATTCGATAACAAATGACGAAAACGGAAGGATTTCTCAGGTTTTTACTACAAGTGAACATTTTCCACATTCTCCCGTGCAACTCGGCTGCTAGTCCTCCTTTCATGCAGAATCTTAAGGTCCTAGCTCATGGTCAGGTCACCAAAGCAAGCTAAGAAGTCAATAATCGATACCTATAACACGAATTGTACTACTTCTTACTGGCTATTACATCAGCTTAGAAGCTTCATCTGTGTTCTACTATGGTGCTTTTAGTGTCTCCGCATACCGCAGCACGCGACATAGCTTTGCAGACGATAAGTACAACCGTTTCAGAGAGAAGAGCGGCCAATGTGACGATCTGGCTTTAAGTCGATTCGATAACAAATGGCGGAAACAGACGGATTTCTTTGATTTTTACTACATATGAACACTTTTCACATTCTCCTGTGCAACTGGGCTGCTAGTCCTCCTTTCATGCAGAATCATAAGGTCCTAGCTCATGTACAAGGTACCAAAGCCAGCTCAAAAGTCAATAATCGATACCTGTAACTTGAATTGTACTACTTCTTACTGGCTATTACATCAACTTAGAAGCTTCATCTGTGTTCTACTATGGTGCTTTTAGTGTCTCCACATACCGCAGCACGCGACATAGCTTTGCAGACGATAAGTACAACCGTTTCAGAGAGGAAAACGGACGGATTTCTCATTTTTTTACTTAATATGAACACTTTTCACTTTCTCACGTGCAACGCGGCTGCTAGACCTCCTATCATGCAAAATCTTAAGTTCCTAGCTCATGCCCAAGGCACCAAAGAAGGGTAAAAAGTCAACAATCGATACCTAAAACTTGAATTGTACCACTTCTTACTGGCTATTACATCAACTTAGAAGCTTCATCTGTGTTCTACTATGGTGCTTTTAGTGTCTCCGCATGCCGCAGCACTCGACATAGCTTTGCAGACGATAAGTACAACCGTTTCAGAGAGAAGAGCGGCCAATGTTACGATCTGGCTTTAAGTCGATTCGATAACAAATGTCGAACACGGACGGATTTCCCTGGTTTTTACTACACATGAGCACTTTTCATATTCTCCCGTGCAACTCGGCTGCTAGTCCTCCTATCATGCAGAATCATAAGGTCCTAGCTCATGTCCAAGGCACCAAAGCCAGCTAAAAAGTCAATAATCAATACCTAAAACTTGAATTGTACTACTTCCTACTGACTATTACATCAACTTAGAAGCTTCATCTGTGTTCTACTATGGTGCTTTTAGTGTCTCCGCAGACCGCAGCACGCGACATAGCTTTGCAGACGATAAGTACAACCGTTTTAGAGAGTAGAGCGCCCAATGTGACGATCTGGCTTTAAGTCGATTCGATAACAAATGAGGAAAACGGACGGATTTCTCAGGTTTTTACTAAATATGAACACTTTTCACATTCTCACGTGCAACGCGGCTGCTAGACCTCCTATCATGCAAAATCTTAAGTCCTAGCTCATGCCCAAGGCACCAAAGAAGGGTAAAAAGTCAACAATCGATACCTAAAACTTGAATTGTACAACTTCTTACTGGCTATTACATCAACTTAGAAGCTTCATCTGTGTTCTACTATGTTGCTTTTAGTGTCTCCGCATACAGCAGCACTCGACATAGCTTTGCAGACAATAAGTACAACCGTTGCAGAGAGAAGAGCGGCAAATGTGACGATCTGGCTTTAAGTCGATTCGATAACAAATGTCGAACACGGACGGATTTCTCAGGCTTTTACTACATATGAACACTTTTCACATTCTCCCGTGCAACTCGGCTGCTAGTCCTCCATTAATGAAGAATTTTAAGGTCCTAGCTCATGTCCAAGGCACCAAAGACAGCTAAAAAGTCAATAATCGATACCTAAAACTTGAATTGTACTACTTCTTACTGGCTATTACATCAACTTGGAAGCTTCATCTGTGTTCTACAATGGTGCTTTTAGTGTCTCCACATACCGCAGCACGCGACATAGCTTTGCAGACGATAAGTACAACCGTTTCAGAGAGGTAAACGGACGGATTTCAGATTTTTTTACTTAATATGAACACTTTTCACATTCTCACGTGCAACGCTGCTGCTAGACCTCCTATCATGCAAAATCTTAAGTTCCTAGCTCATGCCCAAGGCACCAAAGAAGGGTAAAAAGTCAACAATCGATACCTAAAACTTGAATTGAACCACTTCTTACTGGCTATTACATCAACTTAGAAGCTTCATCTGTGTTCTACTATGGTGCTTTTAGTGTCTCCGCATACCGCAGCACGCGACATAGCTTTGCAGTCGATAAGTACAACCGTTTCAGAGAGAAGAGCGGCCAATGTGACGATCTGGCTTTAAGTCGATTCGATAACAATGACGATAACGAACGGATTTTTAAGGTTTTTACTACATATGAACACTTTTCACATTCTCCCGTGCAACTCGGATGCTAGTCCTATTTTCATGCAGAATCTTAAGGTCCTAGCCATGTCCAAGGCACCAAAGCCAGCTAAAAAGTCAATAATCGATACCTAAAACTTGAAATATACTACTTCTTACTGGCTATTACATCAAATTAGAGGCTTCATCTGTGTTCTACTATAATGCTTTTAGTGTCTCCGCATACCGCAGCACGCGACATAGCTTTGCAGTCTATAAGTACAACCGTTTCAGAGAGAAGAGCGGCCAATGTGACGATCTGGCTTTAAGTCAATTCGATAACAAATGACGAAAACGGAAGGATTTCTCAGGTTTTTACTACATATGAACATTTTCCACATTCTCCAGAGCAACTCAGCTGCTAGACCTCCTTTCATGCAGAATCGTAAGGTCCTAGCTCATGTTCAAGTCACCAAAGCCAGCTAAGAAGCCAATAATCGATACTTATAACATGAATTGTACTACTTCTTACTGGCTATTACATCAGCTTAGAAGCTTCATCTGTGTTCTACTATGGTGCTTTTAGTGTCTCCGCATACCGCAGCAGGCGACATAGCTTTGCAGACGATAAGTACAACCGTTTCAGAGAGAAGAGCGGCCAATGTGACGAACTGGCTTTAAGTCGATTCCATAACAAATGGCGGAAAGTGACGGATTTCTCAGGTTTTTACTACATATGAACACTTTTCACTTTCTCCCTCGCAACTCGGCTGCTAGTCCTCCTTTCATGCAGAATCTTAAGGTCCTAGCTCATGGTCAGGTCACCAAAGCAAGCTAAGAAGTCAATAATCGATACCTATAACACGAATTGTACTACTTCTTACTGGCTATTACATCAGCTTAGAAGCTTCATCTGTGTTCTACTATGGTGCTTTTAGTGTCTCCGCATACCGCAGCACGCGACATAGCTTTGCAGACGATAAGTACAACCGTTTCAGAGAGAAGAGCGGCCAATGTGACGATCTGGCTTTAAGTCGATTCGATAACAAATGGCGGAAACAGACGGATTTCTTTGATTTTTACTACATATGAACACTTTTCACATTCTCCCGTGCAACTGGGCTGCTAGTCCTCCTTTCATGCAGAATCATAAGGTCCTAGCTCATGTACAAGGTACCAAAGCCAGCTCAAAAGTCAATAATCGATACCTATAACTTGAATTGTACTACTTCTTACTGGCTATTACATCAACTTAGAAGCTTCATCTGTGTTCTACTATGGTGCTATTAGTGTCTCCGCATACAGCAGCGCTCGACATAGCTTTGCAGACAATAAGTACAACCGTTTCAGAGAGAAGAGCGGCCAATGTGACGATCAGGCTTTAAGTCGATTCGATAACAAATGTCGAACACGGACGGATTTCTCAGGCTTTTACTACATATGAACACTTTTCACATTCTCCCGTGCAACTCGTCTGCTAGTCCTCCATTAATGAAGAATCTTAAGGTCCTAGCCCATGTCCAAGGCACCAAAGACGGCTAAAAAGTCAATAATCGATACCTAAAACTTGAATATTACTACTTCTTACTGGCTATTACATCGACTTGGAACCTTCATCTGTGTTCTACTATGGTGCTTTTAGTGTCTCCACATACCGCAGCACGCGACATAGCTTTGCAGACGATAAGTACAACCGTTTCAGAGAGAAGAGCGGCCAATGTGACGATCTGGCTTTAAGTCGATTCGATAACAAATGACCAAAACGGACGGATTTCTCAGGTTTTTACTATATATGAACACTTTTCACATTCTTCCGTGCAACTTGGCTGTTAGTCGTCCTTTCATGCAGAATTTTAAGGTCCTAGCTCATGTCCAAGGCACCAAAGCCAGCTAAAAAGTCAATAATCGATACATATAACTTGAATTGTACTTCTTCTTACTGGCTATTAGATCAACTTAGAAGCTTCATGTTTGTTCTACTATGGTGCTTTTAGTGTCTCCGCATACCGCAGAACGCGACATAGCTTTGCAGACGATAAGTACAACCGTTTTAGAGAGTAGAGCGACCAACGTGACGATCTGGCTTTAAGTCGATTCGATAACAAATGAGGAAAACGGACGGATTTCTCAGGTTTTTACTACATATGAACACTTTTCACATTCTCACGTGCAACGCGGCTGCTAGACCTCCTATCATGTAAAATCTTAAGTTCCTAGCTCATGCCCAAGGCACCAAAGAAGGGTAAAAAGTCAACAATCGATACCTAAAACTTGAATTGTACTACATCTTACTGGCTATTACATCAACTTAGAAGCTTCATCTGTGTTCTACCATGGTGCTTTTAGTGTCTCCGCATGCCGCAGCACTCGACATAGCTTTGCAGACGATAAGTACAACCGTTTCAGAGAGAAGAGCGGCCAATGTGACGATCTGGCTTTAAGTCGATTCGATAACAAATGTCGAACACGGACGGATTTCTCTGGTTTTTACTACATATGAACACTTTTCACATTCTGCCGTGCAACTCGGCTGCTAGTCCTCCTTTCATGCAGAATCTTAAGGTCCTAGCTCATGTTCAAGTCACCAAAGCCAGCTAAGAAGCCAATAATCGATACTTATAACATGAATTATACTACTTATTACTGGCTATTACATCAGCTTAGAAGCTTCATCTGTGTTCTACTATGGTGCTTTTAGTGTCTCCGCATACCGCAGCACGCGACATAGCTTTGCAGACGATAAGTACAACCGTTTCAGAGAGAAGAGCGGCCAATATGACGATCTGGCTTTAAGTCGATTCCATAACAAATGGCGGAAACTGACAGATTTCTCAGGTTTTTACTACATATGAACACTTTTTACTTTCTCCCTCGCAACTCGGCTGCTAGTCCTCCTTTCATGCAGAATCTTAAGGCCCTAGCTCATGTCCAAGACACCAAAGCCAGCTAAAAAGTCAATAATCGATACCTAAAACTTGAATTGTACTACTTCTTACTGGCTATTACATCAACTTAGAAGCTTCATCTGTGTTCTACTATGGTGCTTTTAGTGTCTCCGCATACCGCAGCACGCGACATAGCTTTGCAGACGATAAGTACAACCGTTTCAGAGAGAAGAGCGGCCAATGTGACGATCTGGCTTTAAGTCGATTCGATAACAAATGTCGAACACGGACGGATTTCTCAGGCTTTTACTACATATGAACACTTTTCACATTCTCCCGTGCAACTCGTCTGCTACTCCTCCATTAATGAAGAATCTTAAGGTCCTAGCTCATGTCCAAGGCACCAAAGACAGCAAAAAAGTCAATAATCGATACCTAAAACTTGAATTTTACTACTTCTTACTGGCTATTACATCAACTTGGAAGCTTCATCTGTGTTCTACTATGGTGCTTTTAGTGTCTCCACATACCGCAGCACGCGACATAGCTTTGCAGACGATAAGTACAACCGTTTCAGAGAGAAGAGCGGCCAATGTGACGATCTGGCTTTAAGTCGATTCGATAACAAATATCGGAAACAGACGGATTTCTTTGGTTTTTAATACATATGAACACTTTTCACATTCTCCCGTGCAACTCGGCTGCTAGTCCTCCTTTCATGCAGAATCATAAGGTCCTAGCTCATGTACAAGGTACCAAAGCCAGCTAAAAAGTCAATAATCGATACCTATAACTTGAATTGTACTACATCTTACTGGCTATTACATCAACTTAGAAGCTTCATCTGTGTTCGACTATGGTGCTTTTAGTGTCTCCGCATACAGCAGCGCTCGACATAGCTTTGCAGACAATAAGTACAACCGTTTCAGAGAGAAGAGCGGCCAATGTGACGATCTGGCTTTAAGTCGATTCGATAACAAATGTCGAACACGGACGGATTTCTCAGACTTTTACTACATATGAACACTTTTCACATTCTCCCGTGCAACTCGTCTGCTAGTCCTCCATTAATGAAGAATCTTAAGGTTCTAGCTCATGTCCAAGGCACCAAAGACAGCTAAAAAGTCAATAATCGATACCTAAAACTTGAATTTTACTACTTCTTACTGGCTATTACATCAACTTGGAAGCTTCATCTGTGTTCTACTATGGTGCTTTTAGTGTCTCCACATACCGCAGCACGCGACGTAGCTTTGCAGACGATAAGTTTAACCGTTTCTGAGAGAAGAGCGGCCAATGTGACGATCTGGCTTTAAGTCGATTCGATAACAAATGACCAAAACGGACGTATTTCTCAGGTTTTTACTATATATGAACACTTTTCACATACTTCCGTGCAACTTGGCTGTTAGTCGTCCTTTCATGCAGAATTTTAAGGTCCTAGCTCACGTCCAAGGCACCAAAGCCAGCTAAAAAGTCAATAATCGATACCTATAACTTGAATTGTACTTCTTCTTACTGGCTATTACATCAACTTAGAAGCTTCATCTGTGTTCTACTATGGTGCTTTTAGTGTCTCCGCATGCCGCAGCACTCGACATATCTTTGCAGACGATAAGTACAACCGTTTCAGAGAGAAGAGCGGCCAATGTGACGATCTGGCTTTAAGTCGATTCGATAACAAATGTCGAACACGGACGGATTTCTCTGGTTTTTACTACATATGAACACTTTTCACATTCTGCCGTGCAACTCGGCTGCAAATTCTCCTTTCATGCAGAATCTTAAGGTCCTAGCCCATGTCCAAGGCACCAAAGCCAGCTAAAAAGTCAATAATCAATACCTAACACTTGAATTGTACTACTTCTTACTGACTATTACATCAACTTAGAAGCTTCATCTGTGTTCTACTATGGTGCTTTTAGTGTCTCCGCATACCGCAGCACGCGACATAGGTTTGCAGTCGATAAGTACAACCGTTTCAGAGAGAAGAGCGGCGAATGTGACGTTCTGGCTTTAAGTCGATTCGATAACAATGACGATAACGAACGGATTTTTAAGGTTTTTACTACATATGAACACTTTTCACATTCTCCCGTGCAACTCGTCTGCTAGTCCTCCATTAATGAAGAATCTTAAGGTCCTAGCTCTTGGTCAAGTCACCAAAGCAAGCTAAGAAGTCAATAATCGATACCTATAATACGAATTGTACTACTTCTTACTGGCTGTTACATCAGCTTAGAAGCTTCATCTGTGTTCTACTATGGTGCTTTTAGTGTCTCCGCATACCGCAGCACGCGACATAGCTTTGCAGACGATAAGTACAACCGTTTCAGAGAGAAGAGCGGCCAATGTGACGATCTGGCTTTAAGTCGATTCGATAACAAATGTCGAACACGGACGGTTTTCTCAGGCTTTTACTACATATGAACACTTTTCACATTCTCCCGTGCAACTCGTCTGCTAGTCCTCCATTAATGAAGAATCTTAAGGTCCTAGCTCATGTCCAAGGCACCAAACACAGCAAAAAAGTCAATAAACGATACCTAAAACTTGAATTTTACTACTTCTTACTGGCTATTACATCAACTTGGAAGCTTCATCTGAGTTCTACTATGGTGCTTTTAGTGTCTCCACATACCGCAGCACGCGAAATAGCTTTGCAGACGATAAGTACAACCGTTTCAGAGAGAAGAGCGGTCAATGTGACGATCTGGCTTTAAGTCGATTCGATAACAAATATCGGAAACAGACGGATTTCTTTGGTTTTTACTACATATGAACACTTTTCACATTCTCCCGTGCAACTCGGCTGCTAGTCCTCCTTTCATGCAGAATCATAAGGTCCTAGCTCATGTACAAGGTACCAAAGCCAGCTAAAAAGTCAGTAATCGATACCTATAACTTGAATTGTACTACATCTTACTGGCTATTACATCAACTTAGAAGCTTCATCTGTGTTCGACTATGGTGCATTTAGTGTCTCCGAATACAGCAACGCTCGACATAGCTTTGCAGACAATAAGTACAACCGTTTCAGAGAGAAGAGCGGCCAATGTGACGATCTGGCTTTAAGTCGATTCGATAACAAATGTCGATCACGGACGGATTTCTCAGGCCTTTACTACATATGAACACTTTTCACATTCTCCCGTGCAACTCGTCTGCTAGTCCTCCATTAATGAAGAATCTTAAGGTCCTAGCTCATGTCCAAGGCACCAAAGACAGCTAAAAAGTCAATAATCGATACCTAAAACTTGAATTTTACTACTTCTTACTGGCTATTACATCAACTTGGAAGCTTCATCTGTGTTCTACTATGGTCCTTTTAGTGTCTCCACATACCGCAGCACGCGACATAGCTTTGCAGACGATAAGTACAACCGTTTCAGAGAGAAGAGCGGCCAATGTGACGATCTGGCTTTAAGTCGATTCGATAACAAATGACCAAAACGGACGTATTTCTCAGGTTTTTACCATATATGAACACTTTTCACATTCTTCCCTGCAACTTGGCTGTTAGTCGTCCTTTCATGCAGAATTTTAGGGTCCTAGCTCACGTCCAAGGCACCAAAGCCAGCTAAAAAGTCAATAATCGATACCTATAACTTGAATTGTACTTCTTCTTACTGGCTATTACATCAACTTAGAAGCTTCATGTGTGTTCTACTATGGTGCTTTTAGTGTCTCCGCATACCGCAGCACGCGACATAGCTTTGCAGACGATAAGTACAACCGTTTTAGGGAGTAGAGCGCCCAACGTGACGATCTGGCTTTAAGTCGATTCGATAACAAATGAGGAAAACGGACGGATTTCTCAGGTTTTTACTACATATGAACACTTTTCACATTCTCACGTGCAACGCGGCTGCTAGACCTCCTATCATGTAAAATCTTAAGTTCCTAGCTCATGCCCAAGGCACCAAAGAAGGGTAAAAAGTCAACAATCGATACCTAAAACTTAAATTGTACTACTTCTTACAGGCTATTACATCAACTTAGAAGCTTCATCTGTGTTCTACTATGGTGCTTTTAGTGTCTCCGCATGCCGCAGCACTCGACATAGCTTTGCAGACGATAAGTACAACCGTTTCAGAGAGAAGAGCGGCCAATGTGACGATCTGGCTTTAAGTCGATTCGATAACAAATGTCGAACACGGATGGATTTCTCTGGTTTTTACTACATATGAACACTTTTCACATTCTGCCGTGCAACTCGGCTGCAAATTCTTCTTTCATGCAGAATCCTAAGGTCCTAGCCCATGTCCAAGGCACCAAAGCCAGCTAAAAAGTCAATAATCAATACCTAACACTTGAATTGTACTACTTCTTACTGACTATTACATCAACTTAGAAGCTTCATCTGTGTTCTACTATGGTGCTTTTAGTGTCTCCGCATACCGCAGCACGCGACATAGGTTTGCAGTCGATAAGTACAACCGTTTCAGAGAGAAGAGCGGCTAATGTGACGTTCTGGCTTTAAGTCGATTCGATAACAATGACGATAACGAACGGATTTTTAAGGTTTTTACTACATATGAACACTTTTCACATTCTCCCGTGCAACTCGGCTGCTAGTTCTCCTTTCATGCAGAATCTTAAGGTCCTAGCCATGTCCAAGGCACCAAAGCCAGCTAAAAAGTCAATAATCGATACCTAAAACTTGAATTATACTACTTCTTAATGGCTATTACATCAAATTAGAGGATTCATCTGTGGTCTACTATGGTGCTATTAGTGTCTCCGCATACATCAGCACGCGACATAGTTTTGCAGACGATAAGTACAACCGTTTCAGAGAGAAGAGCGGCCAATGTGACGATCTGGCTTTAATTCGATTCCATAACAAATGGCGGAAACGGACGGATTTCTCAGGTTTTTACTACATATGAACACTTTTCACATTCGCCCGTGCAACTGGGCTGCTAGTCCTCCTTTCATGCAGAATCATAAGGTCCTAGCTCATGTCCAAGGTACCAAAGCCAGCTAAAAAGTCAATAATCGATACCTATAACTAGAATTGTACTACTTCTTACTGGCTATTACATCAACTTAGAAGCTTCATCTGTGTTCTACTATGGTGCTTTTAGTGTCTCCGCATACCGCAGCACTCGACATAGCTTTGCAGACATTAAGTACAACCGTTTCAGAGAGAAGAGCGGCCAATGTGACGATCTGGTTTAAGTCGATTCGATAACAAATGTCGAACACGGACGGATTTCTCAGGCTTTTACTACATATGAACACTTTTCACATTCTCCCGTGCAACTCGGCTGCTAGCCCTCCATTAATGAAGAATCTTAAGGTGCTAGCTCATGTCCAAGGCACCAAAGCCAGCTAAAAAGTCAATAATCGATACCTGAAACTTGAATTGTACTACTTCTTACTGGCTATTACATCAAATTGGAGGCTTCATCTGTATTCTACTATGGTGCTTTTAGTGTCTCCGCATACCGCAGCACGCGACAAAGCTTTGCAGTCGATAAGTACAACCGTTTCAGAGAGAAGAGCGGCCAATGTGACGATCTGGTTTAAGTCGATTCGATAACAAATGTCGAACACGGACGGATTTCTCAGGCTTTTACTACATATGAACACTTTTCACATTCTCCCGTGCAACTCGGCTGCTAGTGCTCCATTAATGAAGAATCGTAAGGTCCTAGCTCATGTCCAAGGCAACAAAGCAAGCTAAAAAGTCAATAATCGATACCTGAAACTTGAATTGTACTACTTCTTACTGGCTATTACATCAACTTGGCAGCTTCATCTGGCGCCTACTATGGTGCTTTTAGTGTCTCTACATACCGCAGCACGCGACATATCTTTGCTGACGATAAGTACAACCGTTTCAGAGAGAAGAGCGGCCAATGTGACGATCGGGCTTTAAGTCAATTCGATAACAAATGACGAAAACGGAAGGATTTTTCAGGTTTTTACTACATATGAACATTTTAAACATTCTCCCGTGCAACTCGGCTGCTAGTCCTCCTTTCATGCAGAATCTTAAGGTCCTAGCTCATGTTCAAGTGACCAAAGCCAGCTAAGAAGTCAGTAATCGATACCTATAACATGAATTGTACTACTTCTTACTGGCTATTACATCAGCTTAGAAGCTTCATCTGTGTTCTACTATGGTGCTTTTCGAGTCTCCGCATACCGCAGCACGCGACATAGCTTTGCAGACGATAAGTACAACCGTTTCAGAGAGAAGAGCGGACAATGTGACGATTTGGCTTTAAGTCGATTCCATAACAAATGGCGGAAACGGACGGATTTCTAAGGTTTTTACTACATATGAACACTTTTCACAGTCTCCCGTGCAAATGGGCTGCTAGTCCTCCTTTCATGCAGAATCATAAGGTCCTAGCTCATGTCCAAGGCACCAAAGCCAGCTAAAAAGTCAATAATCGATATCTAAAATTTAAATTGTACTACTTCTTACTAGCTATTACATCAACTTAGAAGCTTCATCTGTGTTCTACTTTGGTGCTTTTAGTGTCTCCGCATACCGCAGCACGCGACATAGCTTTGCAGTCGATAACTACAACCGTTTCAGAGAGAAGAGCGGCTAATGTGACGATCTGGCATTAAGTCGATTCGATAACAATGACGATAACGAACTGATTTTTAACGTTTTTACTACATATGAACACTTTTCACATTCTCCCGTGCAACTCGGCTGCTAGTCCTCCTTTCATGCAGAATCCTAAGTTTCTAGCCATGTCCAAGGCACCAAAGCCAGCTAAAAAGTCAATAATCGATACCTAAAACTTGAATTATACTACTTCTTACTGGCTATTACATCAAATTGGAGGCTTCATCTGTATTCTACTATGGTGCTTTTAGTGTCTCCGCATACCGCAGCACGCGACAAAGCTTTGCAGTCGATAAGTAAAACCGTTTCAGAGAGAAGAGCGGCCAATGTGACGATCTGGTTTAAGTCGATTCGATAACAAATGTCGAACACGGACGGATTTCTCAGGCTTTTATTACATATGAACACTTTTCACATTCTCCCGTGCAACTCGGCTGCTAGTGCTCCATTAATGAAGAATCGTAAGGTCCTAGCTCATGTCCAAGGCAACAAAGCAAGCTAAAAAGTCAATAATCGATACCTGAAACTTGAATTGTACTACTTCTTACTGGCTATTACATCAACTTGGCAGCTTCATCTGGCGCCTACTATGGTGCTTTTAGTGTCTCTACATACCGCAGCACGCGACATAGCTTTGCAGACGATAAGTACTACCGTTTCAGAGAGAAGAGCAGCCAATGTGACGATCTGGCTTTAAGTCGATTCGATAACAAATGACGAAAACGGACGTATTTCTCAAATTTTTACTATATATGAACACTTTTCAAATTCGTCCGTGCAACTTGGCTGTTAGTCCTCCTTTCATGCAGAATTTTATGGTCCTAGCTCATGTCCAAGGCACCAAAGCCAGCTAAAAAGTCAATAATCGATACCTATAACTTGTATTGTACTACTTCTTACTGGCTATTACATCAACTTAGAAGCTTCATCTGTGTTCTACTATGATGCTTTTAGTGTTTCCGCATACCGCAGCACGCGAAATAGCTTTGCAGACGATAAGTACAACCGTTTTAGAGAGTAGAGCGCCCAATGTGACGATCTGGCTTTAAGTCTATTCGATAACAAATGACGAAAACGGACGGATTTCTCAGGTTTTTACTAAATATGAACACTTTTCACATTCTCACGTGCAACGCGGCTGTTAGACCTCCTATCTTGCAAAATCGTAAGTTCCTAGCTCATGCCCAAGGCACCAAAGAAGGGTAAAAAGTCAACAATCGATACCTAAAACTTGAATTGTACTACTTCTTACTGGGTATTACATCAACTTAGAAGCTTAATCTGTGTTCTACTATGGTGCTTTTAGTGTCTCCGCATGCCGCAGCACTCGACATAGCTTTGCAGACGATAAGTACAACTGTTTCAGAGAGAAGAGCGGCCAATGTGACGATCTGGCTTTAAGTCGATTCGATAACAAATGTCGAACACGGACGGATTTCCCTGGTTTTTACTACATATGAACACTTTTCACATTCTCCCGTGCAACTCGGCTGCTAGTCCTCCTTTCATGCAGAATCGTAAGGTCCTAGCTCATGTCCAAGGCACAAAAGCCAGCTAAAAAGTCAATAATCGATATCTAAAATTTCAATTGTACTACTTCTTACTAGCTATTACATCAACATAGAAGCTTCATCTGTGTTCTACTATGCTGCTTTTAGTGTCTCCGCATACTGCAGCACGCGACATAGCTTTGCAGACGATAAGTGCAACCGTTTCAGAGAAAAGAGCGCCCAATGTGACGAACAGGCTTTAAGTCGATTCGATAACAAACGACGAAAACGGACGTATTTCTCAGGTTTTTACTACATATGAACACTTTTCACATTCTCCCGGGCAACTCAGCTGCTAGCCCTCCTTTCATGCAGAATCTTAAGGTCCTAGCTCATGGCTGCTTGCCCTCCTTTCATGCAGGATCTTAAGGTCCTAGCCATGTCCAAGGCACCAAAGCCAGCTAAAAAGTCAATAATCGATACCTAAAACTTGAATTATACTACTTCTTACTAGCTATTAAATCAAATTAGAGGCTTCATCTGTGTTCTACTATGGTGCTTTTAGTATCTCCGCATACCGCAGCCCGCGACATAGCTTTGCAGTCGATAAGTACAACCGTTTCAGAGAGAAGAGCGGCCAATGTGACGATCTGGCTGTAAGTCAATTCGATAACAAATGACGAAAACGGAAGGATTTCTCATGTTTTTACTACATACGAACATTTTCCACATTCTCCAGTGCAACTCGGCTGCTAGTCCTCCCTTCATGCAGAATGTTAAGGTACTAGCCCATGTTCAAGTCACCAAAGCCAGCTAAGAAGTCAATAATCGATACCTATAACATGAATTGTACTACTTCTTACTGGCTATTACATCAACTTAGAAGCTTCATCTGTGTTCTACTATGGTGCTTTCAGTGTCTCCACATACCGCAGCACGTGACATAGATTTGCAGACGATAAGTACAACCGTTTCAGAGAGAAGGGCGGCCAATGTGACGATCTGGCTTTAAGTCGATTCAATAACAAATGACAAAAACGGACGGATTTCTCAGGTTTTTACTACGTATGAACACTTTTCACTTTCTCCCGTGCAAGTCGGCTGCTAGTCCTCCTTTCATGCAGAATCTTAAGGTCCTAGCTCATGTCCAAGGCACCAAAGCCAGCTAAAAGTCAATAATCGATGCCTAAAACTTGAATTGTACTACTTCTTACTGGCTATTACATCAACTTAGAAGCTTCATCCGTGTTCTACTATGGTATTTTTCGTGTCTCCGCATACCGCAGTACGCGACATAGCTTTGCAGACGATAAGTACAACCGTTTCAGAGAGAAGGGCGGCCAATGTGACGATCTGGGTATTAGTCGATTCGATAACAAATGACGATAACGACCGGATTTCTCAGGTTTTTACTACATATGAACACTTTTCACATTCTCCCGTGCAACTCGGCTGCAAGTCCGCCTTTCATGCTGAATCTTAAGGTCCTAGCTCATGCCCAAGGCACCAAAGCCAGCTAAAAAGTCAATAATCGATACCTAAAACTTGAATTGTACTACTTCTTACTGGCTATTACATCATCTTAGAAGCTTCATCTGTGTTCTACTATGGTGCTTTTAGCGTCGCCGCATACCACAGCACGCGACATAGCTTTCAGACGATACGTACAACCGTTTCGGAGAGAAGAGCGGCCAATGTGACGATCTGGCTTTAAGTCGATTCGATAACAAATGACGAAAACGGACGGATTTCTCGGGTTTTTACTACACATGAACACTTTTCACATTCTCCCGTGCAAGTCGGCTGCTATTCCTCCTTTCATGCAGAATCTTAAGGTCCTAGCTCATGTCCAAGGCACCAAAGCCAGCTAAAAAGTCAATAATTGATACCTAAAACTGGAATTGTACTACTTCTTACTGGCTATTACAACATCTTAGAAGCTTCATCTGTGTTCTACTATGGTGCTTTCAGTGTCTCTACATAACGCTGCACGTGACATAGATTTGCAGACGATAAGTACAACCGTTTCAGAGAGAATAGCGGCCAATGTGACGATCTGGCTTTAAGTCGATTCAATAACAAATGACAAAAACGGACGGATTTCTCTGGTTTTTACTACATATGAACACTTTTCACATTCTCCCGTGCAAGTCGGCTGCTATTCCTCCTTTCATGCAGAATCTTAAGGTCCTAGCTCATGTCCAAAGCACCAAAGCCAGCTAAAAAGTCAATAATCGATGCCTAAAACTTGAATTGTACTACTTCCTACTGGCTATTACATCAACTTAGAAGCTTCAGCCGTGTTCTACTATGGTATTTTTAGTGTCTCCGCATACCGCAGCACGCGACATAGCTTTGCAGACGATAAGTACAACCGTTTCAGAGAGAAGAGCGGCCAATGTGACGATCTGGCTTTAAGTCGATTCGATAACAAATGACGAAAACGGATGGATTAGTCAGGTTTTTACTACATATGACCACTTTTCACATTCTCCAGTTCAACTCGGCTGCTAGTCCTCTATTCATGCAGAATCTTAAGGTCCTAGCTCATGTCCAAGGCACCAAAGCCAGCTAAAAAGTCAATAATCGATACCTAAAACTGGTATTGTACTAATTCTTACTGGCTATTACATCATCTTAGAAGCTTCATCTGTGTTCTACTATGGTGCTTTCAGCGTCTACGCATACCGCAGCACGCGACAAAGCTTTCAGACGATAAGTACAACCGTTTCGGAGAGAACAGCGGCCAATGTGACGAACTGGCTTTAAGTCGATTCGATAACAAATGACGAAAACGGATGGATTAGTCAGGTTTTTACTACATATGACCACTTTTCACCTTCTCCCGTTCAACTCGGCTGCTAGTCCTCTATTCATGCAGAATCTTAAGGTCCTAGCTCATGTCCAAGGCACCAAAGCCAGCTAAAAGTCAATAATCGATACCTAAAACTGGTATTGTACTAATTCTTACTGGGTATTACATCATCTTAGAAGCTTCATCTGTGTTCTACTATGGTGCTTTCAGCGTCTACGCATACCGCAGCACGCGACAAAGCTTTCAGACGATAAGTACAACCGTTTCGGAGAGAAGAGCGGCCAATGTGACGATCTGGCTTTAAGTCGATTCGATAACAAATGACGAAAACGGACGGATTTCTCAAGTTTTTACTACATATGAACACGTTTCACATTCCCCCGTGCAACTCGGTTGATAGTACTGCTTTCATGCAGAATCTTAAGGTCCTAGCTCATGTCCAAGGCACCAAAGCCAACTAAAAAGTCAATAATTGATACCTAAAACTGGAATTGTACTACTTCTTACTGGCTATTACAGTATCTTAGAAGCTTCATCTGTGTTCTACTATGGTGCTTTCAGCGTCTCCACATACCGCAGCACGTGACATAGATTTGCAGACGATAAGTACAATCGTTTCAGAGAGAAGGGCGGCCAATGTGACGATCTGGCTTTAAGTCGATTCAATAACAAATGACAAAAACGGACGGATTTCTCAGGTTTTTACTACATATGAACACTTTTCACATTCTCCCGTGCAACTCGGCTGCTAGTCCTACTTTCATGCAGAATCTTAAGGTCCTAGCTCATGTCCAAGGCACCAAAGCCTGCTAAAAAGTCAATAATTGATACCTAAAACTGGAATTGTACTACTTCTTACTGGCTATTACATCAACTTAGAAGCTTCATCCGTGTTCTACTATGGTATTTTTCGTGTCTCCGCATACCGCAGTACGCGACATAGCTTTGCAGACGATAAGTACAACCGTTTCAGAGAGAAGGGCGGCCAATGTGACGATCTGGCAAGTAGTCGATTCGATAACAAATGACGATAACGAACGGATTTCTCAGGTTTTTACTACATATGAACACTTTTCACATTCTCCCGTGCAACTCGGCTGCTAGTCCTACTTTCATGCAGAATCTTAAGGTCCTAGCTCATGTCCAAGGCACCAAAGCCAGCTAAAAAGTCAATAATTGATACCTAAAACTGGAATTGTACTACTTCTTACTGGCTATTACAGTATCTTAGAAGCTTCATCTGTGTTCTACTATGGTGCTTTCAGCGTCTCCACATACCGCAGCACGTGACATAGATTTGCAGACGATACGTACAACCGTTTCGGAGAGAAGAGCGGCCAATGTGACGATCTGGCTTTAAGTCGATTCGATAACAAATGACGAAAACGGACGGATTTCTCGGGTTTTTACTACACATGAACACTTTTCACATTCTCCCGTGCAAGTCGGCTGCTATTCCTCCTTTCATGCAGAATCTTAAGGTCCTAGCTCATGTCCAAGGCACCAAAGCCAGCTAAAAAGTCAATAATTGATACCTAAAACTGGAATTGTACTACTTCTTACTGGCTATTACAACATCTTAGAAGCTTCATCTGTGTTCTACTATGGTGCTTTCAGTGTCTCTACATAACGCTGCACGTGACATAGATTTGCAGACGATAAGTACAACCGTTTCAGAGAGAATAGCGGCCAATGTGACGATCTGGCTTTAAGTCGATTCAATAACAAATGACAAAAACGGACGGATTTCTCAGGTTTTTACTACATATGAACACTTTTCACATTCTCCCGTGCAAGTCGGCTGCTATTCCTCCTTTCATGCAGAATCTTAAGGTCCTAGCTCATGTCCAAAGCACCAAAGCCAGCTAAAAAGTCAATAATCGATGCCTAAAACTTGAATTGTACTACTTCCTACTGGCTATTACATCAACTTAGAAGCTTCAGCCGTGTTCTACTATGGTATTTTTAGTGTCTCCGCATACCGCAGCACGCGACATAGCTTTGCAGACGATAAGTACAACCGTTTCAGAGAGAAGAGCGGCCAATGTGACGATCTGGCTTTAAGTCGATTCGATAACAAATGACGAAAACGGATGGATTAGTCAGGTTTTTACTACATATGACCACTTTTCACATTCTCCAGTTCAACTCGGCTGCTAGTCCTCTATTCATGCAGAATCTTAAGGTCCTAGCTCATGTCCAAGGCACCAAAGCCAGCTAAAAAGTCAATAATCGATACCTAAAACTGGTATTGTACTAATTCTTACTGGCTATTACATCATCTTAGAAGCTTCATCTGTGTTCTACTATGGTGCTTTCAGCGTCTACGCATACCGCAGCACGCGACAAAGCTTTCAGACGATAAGTACAACCGTTTCGGAGAGAAGAGCGGCCAATGTGACGAACTGGCTTTAAGTCGATTCGATAACAAATGACGAAAACGGATGGATTAGTCAGGTTTTTACTACATATGACCACTTTTCACCTTCTCCCGTTCAACTCGGCTGCTAGTCCTCTATTCATGCAGAATCTTAAGGTCCTAGCTCATGTCCAAGGCACCAAAGCCAGCTAAAAAGTCAATAATCGATACCTAAAACTGGTATTGTACTAATTCTTACTGGGTATTACATCATCTTAGAAGCTTCATCTGTGTTCTACTATGGTGCTTTCAGCGTCTACGCATACCGCAGCACGCGACAAAGCTTTCAGACGATAAGTACAACCGTTTCGGAGAGAAGAGCGGCCAATGTGACGATCTGGCTTTAAGTCGATTCGATAACAAATGACGAAAACGGACGGATTTCTCAAGTTTTTACTACATATGAACACTTTTCACATTCCCCCGTGCAACTCGGTTGATAGTACTGCTTTCATGCAGAATCTTAAGGTCCTAGCTCATGTCCAAGGCACCAAAGCCAACTAAAAAGTCAATAATTGATACCTAAAACTGGAATTGTACTACTTCTTACTGGCTATTACAGTATCTTAGAAGCTTCATCTGTGTTCTACTATGGTGCTTTCAGCGTCTCCACATACCGCAGCACGTGACATAGATTTGCAGACGATAAGTACAACCGTTTCAGAGAGAAGGGCGGCCAATGTGACGATCTGGCTTTAAGTCGATTCAATAACAAATGACAAAAACGGACGGATTTCTCAGGTTTTTACTACATATGAACACTTTTCACATTCTCCCGTGCAACTCGGCTGCTAGTCCTACTTTCATGCAGAATCTTAAGGTCCTAGCTCATGTCCAAGGCACCAAAGCCTGCTAAAAAGTCAATAATTGATACCTAAAACTGGAATTGTACTACTTCTTACTGGCTATTACATCAACTTAGAAGCTTCATCCGTGTTCTACTATGGTATTTTTCGTGTCTCCGCATACCGCAGTACGCGACATAGCTTTGCAGACGATAAGTACAACCGTTTCAGAGAGAAGGGCGGCCAATGTGACGATCTGGCAATTAGTCGATTCGATAACAAATGACGATAACGAACGGATTTCTCAGGTTTTTACTACATATGAACACTTTTCACATTCTCCCGTGCAACTCGGCTGCTAGTCCTACTTTCATGCAGAATCTTAAGGTCCTAGCTCATGTCCAAGGCACCAAAGCCTGCTAAAAAGTCAATAATCGATACCTAAAACTGGTATTGTACTAATTCTTACTGGCTATTACATCATCTTAGAAGCTTCATCTGTGTTCTACTATGGTGCTTGTAGCGTCTCCGCTTACCGCAGCACGCGACATAGCTTTCAGACGATAAGAACAACCGTTTCGGAGAGAAGAGCGGCCAATGTGACGATCTGGCTTTAAGTCGATTCGATAACAAATGACGAAAACGGACGGATTTCTCAGGTTTTTACTACATATGAACACTTTTCACATTCTCCCGTGCAACTCGGCTGCTAGTCCTACTTTCATGCAGAATCTTAAGGTCCTAGCTCATGTTTAAGGCACCAAAGCCAACTAAAAGTCAATAATCGATGCCTAAAACTTGAATTGTACTACTTCCTACTGGCTATTACATCAACTTAGAAGCTTCATCCGTGTTCTACTATGGTATTTTTAGTGTCTCCGCATACCGCAGCACGCGACATAGCTTTGCAGACGATAAGTACAACCGTTTCAGAGAGAAGAGCGGCCAATGTGACGATCTGGCTTTAAGTCGATTCGATAACAAATGACGAAAACGGATGGATTACTCAGGTTTTTACTACATATGACCACTTTTCACATTCTCCCGTTCAACTCGGCTGCTAGTCCTCTATTCATGCAGAATCTTAAGGTCCTAGCTCATGTCCAAGGCACCAAAGCCAGCTAAAAAGTCAATAATCGATACCTAAAACTGGTATTGTACTAATTCTTACTGGGTATTACATCATCTTAGAAGCTTCATCTGTGATCTACTATGGTGCTTTCAGCGTCTACGCATACCGCAGCACGCGACAAAGCTTTCAGACGTAAGTACAACCGTTTCGGAGAGAAGAGCGGCCAATGTGACGATCTGGCTTTAAGTCGATTCGATAACAAATGACGAAAACGGACGGATTTCTCAAGTTTTTACTACATATGAACACTTTTCACATTCCCCCGTGCAACTCGGTTGATAGTACTGCTTTCATGCAGAATCTTAAGGTCCTAGCTCATGTCCAAGGCACCAAAGCCAGCTAAAAAGTCAATAATTGATACCTAAAACTGGAATTGTACTACTTCTTACTGGCTATTACAACATCTTAGAAGCTTCATCTGTGTTCTACTATGGTGCTTTCAGTGTCTCCACATAACGCTGCACGTGACATAGATTTGCAGACGATAAGTACAACCGTTTCAGAGAGAATAGCGGCCAATGTGACGATCTGGCTTTAAGTCGATTCAATAACAAATGACAAAAACGGACGGATTTCTCAGGTTTTTACTACATATGAACACTTTTCACATTCTCCCGTGCAAGTCGGCTGCTATTCCTCCTTTCATGCAGAATCTTAAGGTCCTAGCTCATGTCCAAAGCACCAAAGCCAGCTAAAAAGTCAATAATCGATGATTAAAACTTGAATTGTACTACTTTTTACTGGCTATTACATCAACGTAGAAACTTCATCCGTGTTCTACTATTTTATTTCTAGTGTCTCCGCATACCGCAGCACGCGACATAGCTTTGCAGACGATAAGTACAACCGTTTCAGAGAGAAGGGCGGACAATGTGACGATCTGGCTTTAAGTCGATTCGATAACAAATGACGAAAAAGGACGGATTTCTCGGGTTTCTACTACATATGAACACTTTTCACATTCTCCCGTGCACTTCGGCTGCTAGGCCTCCTTTCATGCAAAATGTTAAAGTCCTAGCTCATGTCCAAGGCACCAAAGCCAGCTAAAAAGTCAATAATTGATACCTAAAACTGGAATTGTACTACTTCTTACTGGCTATTACAATATCTTAGAAGCTTCATCTGTGTTCTACTATGGTGCTTTCAGTGTCTCCACATACCGCAGCACGTGACATAGATTTGCAGACGATAAGTACAACCGTTTCAGAGAGAAGGGCGGCCAATGTGACGATCTGGCTTTAAGTCGATTCAATAACAAATGACAAAAACGGACGGATTTCTCAGGTTTTTACTACGTATGAACACTTTTCACTTTCTCCCGTGCAAGTCGGCTGCTAGTCCTCCTTTCATGCAGAATCTTAAGGTCCTAGCTCATGTCCAAGGCACCAAAGCCAGCTAAAAGTCAATAATCGATGCCTAAAACTTGAATTGTACTACTTCTTACTGGCTATTACATCAACTTAGAAGCTTCATCCGTGTTCTACTATGGTATTTTTCGTGTCTCCGCATACTGCAGTACGCGACATAGCTTTGCAGACGATAAGTACAACCGTTTCAGAGAGAAGGGCGGCCAATGTGACGATCTGGCTATTAGTCGATTCGATAACAAATGACGATAACGAACGGATTTCTCAGGTTTTTACTACATATGAACACTTTTCACATTCTCCCGTGCAACTCGGCTGCAAGTCCGCCTTTCATGCTGAATCTTAAGGTCCTAGCTCATGCCCAAGGCACCAAAGCCAGCTAAAAAGTCAATAATCGATACCTAAAACTTGAATTGTACTACTTCTTACTGGCTATTACACCATCTTAGAAGCTTCATCTGTGTTCTACTATGGTGCTTGTAGCGTCTCCGCTTACCGCAGCACGCGACATAGCTTTCAGACGATAAGTACAACCGTTTCGGAGAGAAGAGCGGCCAATGTGACGATCTGGCTTTAAGTCGATTCGATAACAAATGACGAAAACGGACGGATTTCTCAGGTTTTTACTACATATGAACACTTTTCACATTCTCCCGTGCAACTCGGCTGCTAGTCCTACTTTCATGCAGAATCTTGAGGTCCTAGCTCATGTCCAAGGCACCAAAGCCAACTAAAAGTCAATAATCGATGCCTAAAACTTGAATTGTACTACTTCCTACTGGCTATTACATCAACTTAGAAGCTTCATCCGTGTTCTACTATGGTATTTTTAGTGTCTCCGCATACTGCAGTACGCGACATAGCTTTGCAGACGATAAGTACAACCGTTTCAGAGAGAAGAGCGGCCAATGTGACGATCTTGCTTTAAGTCGGTTCGATAACAAATGACGAAAACGGATGGATTAGTCAGGTTTTTACTACATATGACCACTTTTCACATTCTCCCGTTCAACTCGGCTGCTAGTCCTCTATTCATGCAGAATCTTAAGGTCCTAGCTCATGTCCAAGGCACCAAAGCCAGCTAAAAAGTCAATAATCGATACCTAAAACTGGTATTGTACTAATTCTTACTGGCTATTACATCATCTTAGAAGCTTCATCTGTGTTCTACTATGGTGCTTTCAGCGTCTACGCATACCGCAGCACGCGACAAAGCTTTCAGACGATAAGTACAACCGTTTCGGAGAGAAGAGCGGCCAATGTGACGAACTGGCTTTAAGTCGATTCGATAACAAATGACGAAAACGGATGGATTAGTCAGGTTTTTACTACATATGACCACTTTTCACATTCTCCCGTGCAAGTCGGCTGCTATTCCTCCTTTCATGCAGAATCTTAAGGTCCTAGCTCATGTCCAAGGCACCAAAGCCAGCTAAAAAGTCAATAATTGATACCTAAAACTGGAATTGTACTACTTCTTACTGGCTATTACAACATCTTAGAAGCTTCATCTGTGTTCTACTATGGTGCTTTCAGTGTCTCTACATAACGCTGCACGTGACATAGATTTGCAGACGATAAGTACAACCGTTTCAGAGAGAATAGCGGCCAATGTGACGATCTGGCTTTAAGTCGATTCAATAACAAATGACAAAAACGGACGGATTTCTCAGGTTTTTACTACATATGAACACTTTTCACATTCTCCCGTGCAAGTCGGCTGCTATTCCTCCTTTCATGCAGAATCTTAAGGTCCTAGCTCATGTCCAAAGCACCAAAGCCAGCTAAAAAGTCAATAATCGATGCCTAAAACTTGAATTGTACTACTTCCTACTGGCTATTACATCAACTTAGAAGCTTCAGCCGTGTTCTACTATGGTATTTTTAGTGTCTCCGCATACCGCAGCACGCGACATAGCTTTGCAGACGATAAGTACAACCGTTTCAGAGAGAAGAGCGGCCAATGTGACGATCTGGCTTTAAGTCGATTCGATAACAAATGACGAAAACGGATGGATTAGTCAGGTTTTTACTACATATGACCACTTTTCACATTCTCCAGTTCCACTCGGCTGCTAGTCCTCTATTCATGCAGAATCTTAAGGTCCTAGCTCATGTCCAAGGCACCAAAGCCAGCTAAAAAGTCAATAATCGATACCTAAAACTGGTATTGTACTAATTCTTACTGGCTATTACATCATCTTAGAAGCTTCATCTGTGTTCTACTATGGTGCTTTCAGCGTCTACGCATACCGCAGCACGCGACAAAGCTTTCAGACGATAAGTACAACCGTTTCGGAGAGAAGAGCGGCCAATGTGACGAACTGGCTTTAAGTCGATTCGATAACAAATGACGAAAACGGATGGATTAGTCAGGTTTTTACTACATATGACCACTTTTCACCTTCTCCCGTTCAACTCGGCTGCTAGTCCTCTATTCATGCAGAATCTTAAGGTCCTAGCTCATGTCCAAGGCACCAAAGCCAGCTAAAAAGTCAATAATCGATACCTAAAACTGGTATTGTACTAATTCTTACTGGGTATTACATCATCTTAGAAGCTTCATCTGTGTTCTACTATGTTGCTTTCAGCGTCTACGCATACCGCAGCACGCGACAAAGCTTTCAGACGATAAGTACAACCGTTTCGGAGAGAAGAGCGGCCAATGTGACGATCTGGCTTTAAGTCGATTCGATAACAAATGACGAAAACGGACGGATTTCTCAAGTTTTTACTACATATGAACACCTTTCACATTCCCCCGTGCAACTCGGTTGATAGTTCTGCTTTCATGCAGAATCTTAAGGTCCTAGCTCATGTCCAAGGCACCAAAGCCAACTAAAAAGTCAATAATTGATACCTAAAACTGGAATTGTACTACTTCTTACTGGCTATTACATCAACTTAGAAGCTTCATCCGTGTTCTACTATGGTATTTTTCGTGTCTCCGCATACCGCAGTACGCGACATAGCTTTGCAGACGATAAGTACGACCGTTTCAGAGAGAAGGGCGGCCAATGTGACGATCTGGCAATTAGTCGATTCGATAACAAATGACGATAACGAACGGATTTCTCAGGTTTTTACTACATATGAACACTTTTCACATTCTCCCGTGCAACTCGGCTGCTAGTCCTACTTTCATGCAGAATCTTAAGGTCCTAGCTCATGTCCAAGGCACCAAAGCCTGCTAAAAAGTCAATAATCGATACCTAAAACTGGTATTGTACTAATTCTTACTGGCTATTACATCATCTTAGAAGCTTCATCTGTGTTCTACTATGGTGCTTGTAGCGTCTCCGCTTACCGCAGCACGCGACATAGCTTTCAGACGATAAGAACAACCGTTTCGGAGAGAAGAGCGGCCAATGTGACGATCTGGCTTTAAGTCGATTCGATAACAAATGACGAAAACGGACGGATTTCTCAGGTTTTTACTACATATGAACACTTTTCACATTCTCCCGTGCAACTCGGCTGCTAGTCCTACTTTCATGCAGAATCTTAAGGTCCTAGCTCATGTCCAAGGCACCAAAGCCAACTAAAAGTCAATAATCGATGCCTAAAACTTGAATTGTACTACTTCCTACTGGCTATTACATCAACTTAGAAGCTTCATCCGTGTTCTACTATGGTATTTTTAGTGTCTCCGCATACCGCAGCACGCGACATAGCTTTGCAGACGATAAGTACAACCGTTTCAGAGAGAAGAGCGGCCAATGTGACGATCTGGCTTTAAGTCGATTCGATAACAAATGACGAAAACGGATGGATTAGTCAGGTTTTTACTACATATGACCACTTTTCACATTCTCCCGTTCAACTCGGCTGCTAGTCCTCTATTCATGCAGAATCTTAAGGTCCTAGCTCATGTCCAAGGCACCAAAGCCAGCTAAAAAGTCAATAATCGATACCTAAAACTGGTATTGTACTAATTCTTACTGGGTATTACATCATCTTAGAAGCTTCATCTGTGATCTACTATGGTGCTTTCAGCGTCTACGCAAACCGCAGCACGCGACAAAGCTTTCAGACGTAAGTACAACCGTTTCGGAGAGAAGAGCGGCCAATGTGACGATCTGGCTTTAAGTCGATTCGATAACAAATGACGAAAACGGACGGATTTCTCAAGTTTTTACTACATATGAACACTTTTCACATTCCCCCGTGCAACTCGGTTGATAGTACTGCTTTCATGCAGAATCTTAAGGTCCTAGCTCATGTCCAAGGCACCAAAGCCAGCTAAAAAGTCAATAATTGATACCTAAAACTGGAATTGTACTACTTCTTACTGGCTATTACAGTATCTTAGAAGCTTCATCTGTGTTCTACTATGGTGCTTTCAGCGTCTCCACATACCGCAGCACGTGACATAGATTTGCAGACGATAAGTACAACCGTTTCAGAGAGAAGGGCGGCCAATGTGACGATCTGGCTTTAAGTCGATTCAATAACAAATGACAAAAACGGACGGATTTCTCAGGTTTTTACTACATATGAACACTTTTCACATTCTCCCGTGCAACTCGGCTGCTAGTCCTACTTTCATGCAGAATCTTAAGGTCCTAGCTCATGTCCAAGGCACCAAAGCCTGCTAAAAAGTCAATAATTGATACCTAAAACTGGAATTGTACTACTTCTTACTGGCTATTACATCAACTTAGAAGCTTCATCCGTGTTCTACTATGGTATTTTTCGTGTCTCCGCATACCGCAGTACGCGACATAGCTTTGCAGACGATAAGTACAACCGTTTCAGAGAGAAGGGCGGCCAATGTGACGATCTGGCAATTAGTCGATTCGATAACAAATGACGATAACGAACGGATTTCTCAGGTTTTTACTACATATGAACACTTTTCACATTCTCCCGTGCAACTCGGCTGCTAGTCCTACTTTCATGCAGAATCTTAAGGTCCTAGCTCATGTCCAAGGCACCAAAGCCTGCTAAAAAGTCAATAATCGATACCTAAAACTGGTATTGTACTAATTCTTACTGGCTATTACATCATCTTAGAAGCTTCATCTGTGTTCTACTATGGTGCTTGTAGCGTCTCCGCTTACCGCAGCACGCGACATAGCTTTCAGACGATAAGAACAACCGTTTCGGAGAGAAGAGCGGCCAATGTGACGATCTGGCTTTAAGTCGATTCGATAACAAATGACGAAAACGGACGGATTTCTCAGGTTTTTACTACATATGAACACTTTTCACATTCTCCCGTGCAACTCGGCTGCTAGTCCTACTTTCATGCAGAATCTTAAGGTCCTAGCTCATGTCCAAGGCACCAAAGCCAACTAAAAGTCAATAATCGATGCCTAAAACTTGAATTGTACTACTTCCTACTGGCTATTACATCAACTTAGAAGCTTCATCCGTGTTCTACTATGGTATTTTTAGTGTCTCCGCATACCGCAGCACGCGACATAGCTTTGCAGACGATAAGTACAACCGTTTCAGAGAGAAGAGCGGCCAATGTGACGATCTGGCTTTAAGTCGATTCGATAACAAATGACGAAAACGGATGGATTAGTCAGGTTTTTACTACATATGACCACTTTTCACATTCTCCCGTTCAACTCGGCTGCTAGTCCTCTATTCATGCAGAATCTTAAGGTCCTAGCTCATGTCCAAGGCACCAAAGCCAGCTAAAAAGTCAATAATCGATACCTAAAACTGGTATTGTACTAATTCTTACTGGGTATTACATCATCTTAGAAGCTTCATCTGTGATCTACTATGGTGCTTTCAGCGTCTACGCATAACGCAGCACGCGACAAAGCTTTCAGACGTAAGTACAACCGTTTCGGAGAGAAGAGCGGCCAATGTGACGATCTGGCTTTAAGTCGATTCGATAACAAATGACGAAAACGGACGGATTTCTCAAGTTTTTACTACATATGAACACTTTTCACATTCCCCCGTGCAACTCGGTTGATAGTACTGCTTTCATGCAGAATCTTAAGGTCCTAGCTCATGTCCAAGGCACCAAAGCCAGCTAAAAAGTCAATAATTGATACCTAAAACTGGAATTGTACTACTTCTTACTGGCTATTACAACATCTTAGAAGCTTCATCTGTGTTCTACTATGGTGCTTTCAGTGTCTCCACATAACGCTGCACGTGACATAGATTTGCAGACGATAAGTACAACCGTTTCAGAGAGAATAGCGGCCAATGTGACGATCTGGCTTTAAGTCGATTCAATAACAAATGACAAAAACGGACGGATTTCCCAGGTTTTTACTACATATGAACACTTTTCACATTCTCCCGTGCAAGTCGGCTGCTATTCCTCCTTTCATGCAGAATCTTAAGGTCCTAGCTCATGTCCAAAGCACCAAAGCCAGCTAAAAAGTCAATAATCGATGATTAAAACTTGAATTGTACTACTTTTTACTGGCTATTACATCAACGTAGAAACTTCATCCGTGTTCTACTATTTTATTTCTAGTGTCTCCGCATACCGCAGCACGCGACATAGCTTTGCAGACGATAAGTACAACCGTTTCAGAGAGAAGGGCGGACAATGTGACGATCTGGCTTTAAGTCGATTCGATAACAAATGACGAAAAAGGACGGATTTCTCGGGTTTCTACTACATATGAACACTTTTCACATTCTCCCGTGCACTTCGGCTGCTAGGCCTCCTTTCATGCAAAATGTTAAAGTCCTAGCTCATGTCCAAGGCACCAAAGCCAGCTAAAAAGTCAATAATTGATACCTAAAACTGGAATTGTACTACTTCTTACTGGCTATTACAATATCTTAGAAGCTTCATCTGTGTTCTACTATGGTGCTTTCAGTGTCTCCACATACCGCAGCACGTGACATAGATTTGCAGACGATAAGTACAACCGTTTCAGAGAGAAGGGCGGCCAATGTGACGATCTGGCTTTAAGTCGATTCAATAACAAATGACAAAAACGGACGGATTTCTCAGGTTTTTACTACGTATGAACACTTTTCACTTTCTCCCGTGCAAGTCGGCTGCTAGTCCTACTTTCATGCAGAATCTTAAGGTCCTAGCTCATGTCCAAGGCACCAAAGCCTGCTAAAAAGTCAATAATTGATACCTAAAACTGGAATTGTACTACTTCTTACTGGCTATTACATCAACTTAGAAGCTTCATCCGTGTTCTACTATGGTATTTTTCGTGTCTCCGCATACCGCAGTACGCGACATAGCTTTGCAGACGATAAGTACAACCGTTTCAGAGAGAAGGGCGGCCAATGTGACGATCTGGCAATTAGTCGATTCGATAACAAATGACGATAACGAACGGATTTCTCAGGTTTTTACTACATATGAACACTTTTCACATTCTCCCGTGCAACTCGGCTGCTAGTCCTACTTTCATGCAGAATCTTAAGGTCCTAGCTCATGTCCAAGGCACCAAAGCCTGCTAAAAAGTCAATAATCGATACCTAAAACTGGTATTGTACTAATTCTTACTGGCTATTACATCATCTTAGAAGCTTCATCTGTGTTCTACTATGGTGCTTGTAGCGTCTCCGCTTACCGCAGCACGCGACATAGCTTTCAGACGATAAGAACAACCGTTTCGGAGAGAAGAGCGGCCAATGTGACGATCTGGCTTTAAGTCGATTCGATGACAAATGACGAAAACGGACGGATTTCTCAGGTTTTTACTACATATGAACACTTTTCACATTCTCCCGTGCAACTCGGCTGCTAGTCCTACTTTCATGCAGAATCTTAAGGTCCTAGCTCATGTCCAAGGCACCAAAGCCAACTAAAAGTCAATAATCGATGCCTAAAACTTGAATTGTACTACTTCCTACTGGCTATTACATCAACTTAGAAGCTTCATCCGTGTTCTACTATGGTATTTTTAGTGTCTCCGCATACCGCAGCACGCGACATAGCTTTGCAGACGATAAGTACAACCGTTTCAGAGAGAAGAGCGGCCAATGTGACGATCTGGCTTTAAGTCGATTCGATAACAAATGACGAAAACGGATGGATTAGTCAGGTTTTTACTACATATGACCACTTTTCACATTCTCCCGTTCAACTCGGCTGCTAGTCCTCTATTCATGCAGAATCTTAAGGTCCTAGCTCATGTCCAAGGCACCAAAGCCAGCTAAAAAGTCAATAATCGATACCTAAAACTGGTATTGTACTAATTCTTACTGGGTATTACATCATCTTAGAAGCTTCATCTGTGATCTACTATGGTGCTTTCAGCGTCTACGCATAACGCAGCACGCGACAAAGCTTTCAGACGTAAGTACAACCGTTTCGGAGAGAAGAGCGGCCAATGTGACGATCTGGCTTTAAGTCGATTCGATAACAAATGACGAAAACGGACGGATTTCTCAAGTTTTTACTACATATGAACACTTTTCACATTCCCCCGTGCAACTCGGTTGATAGTACTGCTTTCATGCAGAATCTTAAGGTCCTAGCTCATGTCCAAGGCACCAAAGCCAGCTAAAAAGTCAATAATTGATACCTAAAACTGGAATTGTACTACTTCTTACTGGCTATTACAACATCTTAGAAGCTTCATCTGTGTTCTACTATGGTGCTTTCAGTGTCTCCACATAACGCTGCACGTGACATAGATTTGCAGACGATAAGTACAACCGTTTCAGAGAGAATAGCGGCCAATGTGACGATCTGGCTTTAAGTCGATTCAATAACAAATGACAAAAACGGACGGATTTCCCAGGTTTTTACTACATATGAACACTTTTCACATTCTCCCGTGCAAGTCGGCTGCTATTCCTCCTTTCATGCAGAATCTTAAGGTCCTAGCTCATGTCCAAAGCACCAAAGCCAGCTAAAAAGTCAATAATCGATGATTAAAACTTGAATTGTACTACTTTTTACTGGCTATTACATCAACGTAGAAACTTCATCCGTGTTCTACTATTTTATTTCTAGTGTCTCCGCATACCGCAGCACGCGACATAGCTTTGCAGACGATAAGTACAACCGTTTCAGAGAGAAGGGCGGACAATGTGACGATCTGGCTTTAAGTCGATTCGATAACAAATGACGAAAAAGGACGGATTTCTCGGGTTTCTACTACATATGAACACTTTTCACATTCTCCCGTGCACTTCGGCTGCTAGGCCTCCTTTCATGCAAAATGTTAAAGTCCTAGCTCATGTCCAAGGCACCAAAGCCAGCTAAAAAGTCAATAATTGATACCTAAAACTGGAATTGTACTACTTCTTACTGGCTATTACAATATCTTAGAAGCTTCATCTGTGTTCTACTATGGTGCTTTCAGTGTCTCCACATACCGCAGCACGTGACATAGATTTGCAGACGATAAGTACAACCGTTTCAGAGAGAAGGGCGGCCAATGTGACGATCTGGCTTTAAGTCGATTCAATAACAAATGACAAAAACGGACGGATTTCTCAGGTTTTTACTACGTATGAACACTTTTCACTTTCTCCCGTGCAAGTCGGCTGCTAGTCCGCCTTTCATGCTGAATCTTAAGGTCCTAGCTCATGCCCAAGGCACCAAAGCCAGCTAAAAAGTCAATAATCGATACCTAAAACTTGAATTGTACTACTTCTTACTGGCTATTACACCATCTTAGAAGCTTCATCTGTGTTCTACTATGGTGCTTGTAGCGTCTCCGCTTACCGCAGCACGCGACATAGCTTTCAGACGATAAGTACAACCGTTTCGGAGAGAAGAGCGGCCAATGTGACGATCTGGCTTTAAGTCGATTCGATAACAAATGACGAAAACGGACGGATTTCTCAGGTTTTTACTACATATGAACACTTTTCACATTCTCCCGTGCAACTCGGCTGCTAGTCCTACTTTCATGCAGAATCTTGAGGTCCTAGCTCATGTCCAAGGCACCAAAGCCAACTAAAAGTCTATAATCGATGCCTAAAACTTGAATTGTACTACTTCCTACTGGCTACTACATCAACTTAGAAGCTTCATCCGTGTTCTACTATGGTATTTTTAGTGTCTCCGCATACTGCAGTACGCGACATAGCTTTGCAGACGATAAGTACAACCGTTTCAGAGAGAAGAGCGGCCAATGTGACGATCTTGCTTTAAGTCGGTTCGATAACAAATGACGAAAACGGATGGATTAGTCAGGTTTTTACTACATATGACCACTTTTCACATTCTCCCGTTCAACTCGGCTGCTAGTCCTCTATTCATGCAGAATCTTAAGGTCCTAGCTCATGTCCAAGGCACCAAAGCCAGCTAAAAAGTCAATAATCGATACCTAAAACTGGTATTGTACTAATTCTTACTGGCTATTACATCATCTTAGAAGCTTCATCTGTGTTCTACTATGGTGCTTTCAGCGTCTACGCATACCGCAGCACGCGACAAAGCTTTCAGACGATAAGTACAACCGTTTCGGAGAGAAGAGCGGCCAATGTGACGAACTGGCTTTAAGTCGATTCGATAACAAATGACGAAAACGGATGGATTAGTCAGGTTTTTACTACATATGACCACTTTTCACCTTCTCCCGTTCAACTCGGCTGCTAGTCCTCTATTCATGCAGAATCTTAAGGTCCTAGCTCATGTCCAAGGCACCAAAGCCAGCTAAAAAGTCAATAATCGATACCTAAAACTGGTATTGTACTAATTCTTACTGGGTATTACATCATCTTAGAAGCTTCATCTGTGTTCTACTATGGTGCTTTCAGCGTCTACGCATACCGCAGCACGCGACAAAGCTTTCAGACGATAAGTACAACCGTTTCGGAGAGAAGAGCGGCCAATGTGACGATCTGGCTTTAAGTCGATTCGATAACAAATGACGAAAACGGACGGATTTCTCAAGTTTTTACTACATATGAACACTTTTCACATTCCCCCGTGCAACTCGGTTGATAGTACTGCTTTCATGCAGAATCTTAAGGTCCTAGCTCATGTCCAAGGCATCAAAGCCAACTAAAAAGTCAATAATTGATACCTAAAACTGGAATTGTACTACTTCTTACTGGCTATTACAGTATCTTAGAAGCTTCATCTGTGTTCTACTATGGTGCTTTCAGTGTCTCCACATACCGCAGCACGTGACATAGATTTGCAGACGATAAGTACAACCGTTTCAGAGAGAAGGGCGGCCAATGTGACGATCTGGCTTTAAGTCGATTCAATAACAAATGACAAAAACGGACGGATTTCTCAGGTTTTTACTACGTATGAACACTTTTCACTTTCTCCCGTGCAAGTCGGCTGCTAGTCCTCCTTTCATGCAGAATCTTAAGGTCCTAGCTCATGTCCAAGGCACCAAAGCCAGCTAAAAGTCAATAATCGATGCCTAAAACTTGAATTGTACTACTTCTTACTGGCTATTACATCAACTTAGAAGCTTCATCCGTGTTCTACTATGGTATTTTTCGTGTCTCCGCATACCGCAGTACGCGACATAGCTTTGCAGACGATAAGTACAACCGTTTCAGAGAGAAGGGCGGCCAATGTGACGATCTGGCAATTAGTCGATTCGATAACAAATGACGATAACGAACGGATTTCTCAGGTTTTTACTACATATGAACACTTTTCACATTCTCCCGTGGAACTCGGCTGCTAGTCCTCCTTTCATGCAGAATCTTAAGGTCCTAGCTCATGTCCAAGGCACCAAAACCTGCTAAAAAGTCAACAATCGATACCTAAAACTGGTATTGTACTAATTCTTACTGGCTATTACATCATCTTAGAAGCTTCAAATGTGTTCTACTATGGTGCTTGTAGCGTCTCCGCTTACCGCAGCACGCGACATAGCTTTCAGACGATAAGAACAACCGTTTCGGAGAGAAGAGCGGCCAATGTGACGATCTGGCTTTAAGTCGATTCGATAACAAATGACGAAAACGGACGGATTTCTCAGGTTTTTACTACATATGAACACTTTTCACATTCTCCCGTGCAACTCGGCTGCTAGTCCTACTTTCATGCAGAATCTTAAGGTCCTAGCTCATGTCCAAGGCACCAAAGCCAACTAAAAGTCAATAATCGATGCCTAAAACTTGAATTGTACTACTTTCTACTGGCTATTACATCAACTTAGAAGGTTCATCCGTGTTCTACTATGGTATTTTTAGTGTCTCCGCATACCGCAGCACGCGACATAGCTTTGCAGACGATAAGTACAACCGTTTCAGAGAGAAGAGCGGCCAATGTGACGATCTGGCTTTAAGTCGATTCGATAACAAATGACGAAAACGGATGGATTAGTCAGGTTTTTACTACATATGACCACTTTTCACATTCTCCCGTTCAACTCGGCTGCTAGTCCTCTATTCATGCAGAATCTTAAGGTCCTAGCTCATGTCCAAGGCACCAAAGCCAGCTAAAAAGTCAATAATCGATACCTAAAACTGGTATTGTACTAATTCTTACTGGCTATTACATCATATTAGAAGCTTCATCTGTGTTCTACTATGGTGCTTTCAGCGTCTACGCATACCGCAGCACGCGACAAAGCTTTCAGACGTAAGTACAACCGTTTCGGAGAGAAGAGCGGCCAATGTGACGATCTGGCTTTAAGTCGATTCGATAACAAATGACGAAAACGGACGGATTTCTCAAGTTTTTACTACATATGAACACTTTTCACATTCCCCCGTGCAACTCGGTTGATAGTACTGCTTTCATGCAGAATCTTAAGGTCCTAGCTCATGTCCAAGGCACCAAAGCCAGCTAAAAAGTCAATAATTGATACCTAAAACTGGAATTGTACTACTTCTTACTGGCTATTACAACATCTTAGAAGCTTCATCTGTGTTCTACTATGGTGCTTTCAGTGTCTCCACATAACGCTGCACGTGACATAGATTTGCAGACGATAAGTACAACCGTTTCAGAGAGAATAGCGGCCAATGTGACGATCTGGCTTTAAGTCGATTCAATAACAAATGACAAAAACGGACGGATTTCTCAGGTTTTTACTACATATGAACACTTTTCACATTCTCCCGTGCAAGTCGGCTGCTATTCCTCCTTTCATGCAGAATCTTAAGGTCCTAGCTCATGTCCAAAGCACCAAAGCCAGCTAAAAAGTCAATAATCGATGATTAAAACTTGAATTGTACTACTTTTTACTGGCTATTACATCAACGTAGAAACTTCATCCGTGTTCTACTATTTTATTTCTAGTGTCTCCGCATACCGCAGCACGCGACATAGCTTTGCAGACGATAAGTACAACCGTTTCAGAGAGAAGGGCGGACAATGTGACGATCTGGCTTTAAGTCGATTCGATAACAAATGACGAAAAAGACGGATTTCTCGGGTTTCTACTACATATGAACACTTTTCACATTCTCCCGTGCACTTCGGCTGCTAGGCCTCCTTTCATGCAAAATGTTAAAGTCCTAGCTCATGTCCAAGGCACCAAAGCCAGCTAAAAAGTCAATAATTGATACCTAAAACTGGAATTGTACTACTTCTTACTGGCTATTACAATATCTTAGAAGCTTCATCTGTGTTCTACTATGGTGCTTTCAGTGTCTCCACATACCGCAGCACGTGACATAGATTTGCAGACGATAAGTACAACCGTTTCAGAGAGAAGGGCGGCCAATGTGACGATCTGGCTTTAAGTCGATTCAATAACAAATGACAAAAACGGACGGATTTCTCAGGTTTTTACTACGTATGAACACTTTTCACTTTCTCCCGTGCTAGTCGGCTGCTAGTCCTCTTTCATGCTGAATCTTAAGGTCCTAGCTCATGTCCAAGGCACCAAAGCCAGCTAAAAGTCAATAATCGATGCCTAAAACTTGAATTGTACTACTTCTTACTGGCTATTACATCAACTTAGAAGCTTCATCCGTGTTCTACTATGGTATTTTTCGTGTCTCCGCATACTGCAGTACGCGACATAGCTTTGCAGACGATAAGTACAACCGTTTCAGAGAGAAGGGCGGCCAATGTGACGATCTGGCTATTAGTCGATTCGATAACAAATGACGATAACGAACGGATTTCTCAGGTTTTTTCTACATATGAACACTTTTCACATTCTCCCGTGCAACTCGGCTGCAAGTCCGCCTTTCATGCTGAATCTTAAGGTCCTAGCTCATGCCCAAGGCACCAAAGCCAGCTAAAAAGTCAATAATCGATACCTAAAACTTGAATTGTACTACTTCTTACTGGCTATTACATCATCTTAGAAGCTTCATCAGTGTTCTACTATGGTGCTTTTAGCGTCGCCGCATACCACAGCACGCGACATAGCTTTCAGACGATAAGTACAACCGTTTCGGAGAGAAGAGCGGCCAATGTGACGATCTGGCTTTAAGTCGATTCGATAACAAATGGCGAAAACGGCCGGATTTCTCGGGTTTTTACTACATATGAACACTTTTCACATTCTCCCATGCAACTCGGCTGCTAGTCCTACTTTCATGCAGAATCTTAAGGTCCTAGCTCATGTCCAAGGCACCAAAGCCTGCTAAAAAGTCAATAATCGATACCTAAAACTGGTATTGTACTAATTCTTACTGGCTATTACATCATCTTAGAAGCTTCATCTGTGTTCTACTATGGTGCTTTTAGCGTCTCCGCTTACCGCAGCACGCGACATAGCTTTCAGACGATAAGTACAACCGTTTCGGAGAGAAGAGCGGCCAATGTGACGATCTGGCTTTAAGTCGATTCGATAACAAATGACGAAAACGGACGGATTTCTCAGGTTTTTACTACATATGAACACTTTTCACATTCTCCCGTGCAACTCGGCTGCTAGTCCTCCTTTCATGCAGAATCTTAAGGTCCTAGCTCATGTCCAAGGCACCAAAGCCAACTAAAAGTCAATAATCGATGCCTAAAACTTGAATTGTACTACTTCCTACTGGCTATTACAGTATCTTAGAAGCTTCATCTGTGTTCTACTATGGTGCTTTCAGTGTCTCCACATATCGCAGCACGTGACATAGATTTGCAGACGATAAGTACAACCGTTTCAGAGAGAAGGGCGGCCAATGTGACGATCTGGCTTTAAGTCGATTCAATAACAAATGACAAAAACGGACGGATTTCTCAGGATTTTACTACGTATGAACACTTTTCACTTTCTCCCGTGCAAGTCGGCTGCTAGTCCTCCTTTCATGCAGAATCTTAAGGTCCTAGCTCATGTCCAAGGCACCAAAGCCAGCTAAAAGTCAATAATCGATGCCTAAAACTTGAATTGTACTACTTCTTACTGGCTATTACATCAACTTAGAAGCTTCATCCGTATTCTACTATGGTATTTTTCGTGTCTCCGCATACCGCAGTACGCGACATAGCTTTGCAGACGATAAGTACAACCGTTTCAGAGAGAAGGGCGGCCAGTGTGACGATCTGGCTATTAGTCGATTCGATAACAAATGACGATAACGAACGGATTTCTCAGGTTTTTACTACATATGAACACTTTTCACATTCTCCCGTGCAACTCGGCTGCAAATCCGCCTTTCATGCTGAATCTTAAGGTCCTAGCTCATGCCCAAGGCACCAAAGCCAGCTAAAAAGTCAATAATCGATACCTAAAACTTGAATTGTACTACTTCTTACTGGCTATTACATCATCTTAGAAGCTTCATCTGTGTTCTACTATGGTGCTTTCAGCGTCGCCGCATACCACAGCACGCGACATAGCTTTCAGACGATAAGTACAACCGTTTCGGAGAGAAGAGCGGCCAATGTGACGATCTGGCTTTAAGTCGATTCGATAACAAATGACGAAAACGGACGGATTTCTCAGGTTTTTACTACATATGAACACTTTTCACATTCTCCCGTGCAACTCGGCTGCTAGTCCTCCTTTCATGCAGAATCTTAAGGTCCTAGCTCATGTCCAAGGCACCAAAGCCAGCTAAAAAGTCAATAATCGATGATTAAAACTTGAATTGTACTACTTTTTACTGGCTATTACATCAACGTAGCAACTTCATCCGTGTTCTACTATTTTATTTCTAGTGTCTCCGCATACCGCAGCACGCGACATAGCTTTGCAGACGATAAGTACAACCGTTTCAGAGAGAAGGGCGGACAATGTGACGATCTGGCTTTAAGTCGATTCGATAACAAATGACAAAACCGACGGACTTCTCAGGTTTTTACTACATATGAACACTTTTCACATTCTCCCGTGCAACTCGGCTGCTAGTCCTCCTTTCATGCAGAATCTTAAGGTCCTAGCCCATGTCCAAGGCACCAGAGCCAGCTAAAAAGTCAATAATCGATATCTAAAATTCCAATAGTACTACTTCTTACTAGCTATTACATCAACTTAGAAACTTCATCTGTGTTCTACAATGGTGCTTTTAGTGTCTCCGCATACCGCAGCACGCGACATAGCTTTGCAGACGATAAGTACAACCGTTTCAGAGAGAAGGGCGGCCAATGTGACGATCTGGCTTTAAGTCGATTCAATAACAAATGACAAAAACGGACGGATTTCTCAGGTTTTTACTACATATGAACACTTTTCACATTCTCCCGTACAACTCGGCTGCAAGTCCGCCTTTCATGCTGAATCGTAAGGTCCTAGCTCATGTCCAAGGCACCAAAGCCAGCTAAAAAGTCAATAATCAATACCTAAAACTTGAATTGTACTACTTCTTACTGGCTATTACATCATCTTAGAAGCTTCATCTGTGTTCTACTACGGTGCTTTTAGCGTCAATAATCGATGCCTAAAACTTGAATTGTACTACTTCTTACTGGCTATTACATCAACTTAGAAGCTTCATCCGTGTTCTACTATGGTATTTTTCGTGTCTCCGCATACTGCAGTACGCGACATAGCTTTGCAGACGATAAGTACAACCGTTTCAGAGAGAAGGGCGGCCAATGTGACGATCTGGCTATTAGTCGATTCGATAACAAATGACGATAACGAACGGATTTCTCAGGTTTTTACTACATATGAACACTTTTCACATTCTCCCGTACAACTCGGCTGCAAGTCCGCCTTTCATGCTGAATCGTAAGGTCCTAGCTCATGTCCAAGGCACCAAAGCCAGCTAAAAAGTCAATAATCAATACCTAAAACTTGAATTGTACTACTTCTTACTGGCTATTACATCATCTTAGAAGCTTCATCTGTGTTCTACTACGGTGCTTTTAGCGTCTCCGCATACCGCAGCACGCGACATAGCTTTGCAGACGATAAGTACAACCGTTTCAGAGAGAAGGGCGGACAATGTGACGATCTGGCTTTAAGTCGATTCGATAACAAATGACGAAAACGGACGGATTTCTCGGGTTTCTACTACATATGAACACTTTTCACATTCTCCCGTGCAACTCGGCTGCTAGTCCTGCTTTCATGCAGAATCTTAAGGTCCTAGCTCATGTCCAAGGCACCAAAGCCAGCTAAAATTCAATAATTGATACCTAAAATTGGAATTGTACTACTTCTTACTGGCTATTACAACATCTTAGAAGCTTCATCTGTGTTCTACTATGGTGCTTTCAGTGTCTCCACATACCGCAGCACGTGACATAGATTTGCAGACGATAAGTACAACCGTTTCAGAGAGAATAGCGGCCATTGTGACGATCGGGCTTTAAGTCGATTCAATAACAAATGACAAAAACGGACGGATTTCTCAGGTTTTTACTACATATGAACACTTTTCACATTCTCCCGTGCAAGTCGGCTGCTAGTCCTCCTTTCATGCAGAATCTTAAGGTCCTAGCTCATGTCCAAGGCACCAAAGCCAGCTAAAAGTCAATAATCGATGCCTAAAACTTGAATTGTACTACTTCTTACTGGCTATTACATCAACTTAGAAGCTTCATCCGTGTTCTACTATTGTATTTTTAGTGTCTCCGCATACCGCAGCACGCGACATAGCTTTGCAGACGATAAGTACAACCGATTCAGAGAGAAGAGCGGCCAATGTGACAATCTGGCTTTAAGTCAATTCCATAACAAATGACGAAAACGGACGGATTTCTCAGTTTTTTACTACAGATGAACACTTTTCACATACTCCCGTGCAACTCGGCTGCTAGTCCAGCTTTCATGCAGAATCTTAAGGTCCTAGCTCATGTCCAAGGCACCAAAGCCAGCTAAAAAGTCAATAATCGATACCTAAAACTGGTATTGTACTAATTCTTACTGGCTATTACATCATCTTAGAAGCTTCATCTGTGTTCTACTATGGTGCTTTTAGCGTCTCCGCATACCGCAGCAAGCGACATAGCTCTCAGACGATAAGTACAACCGTTTCGGAGAGAAGAGCGGCCAATGTGACGATCCGGCTTTAAGTCGATTCGATAACAAATGACGAAAACGGACGGATTTCTCTGGTTTTTACTACATATGAACACTTTTCACATTCTCTCGTGCAACTCGGCTGCTAGTCCTCCTTTCATGCAGAATCTTAAGGTCCTAGCTCATGTCCAAGGCACCAAAGCCAGCTAAAAGTCAATAATCGATGATTAAAACATGAATTGTACTACTTTTTACTGGCTATTACATCAACGTAGAAGCTTCATCCGTGTTCTACTATGGTATTTCTAGTGTCTCCGCATACCGCAGCACGCGACATAGCTTTGCAGACGATAAGTACAACCGTTTCAGAGAGAAGGGCGGACAATGTGACGATCTGGCTTTAAGTCGATTCGATAACAAATGATGAAAACGGACGGATTTCTCGGGTTTCTACTACATATGAACACTTTTCACATTCTCCCGTGCAACTCGGCTGCTAGTCCTCCTTTCATGCAGAACCTTGAGGTCCTAGCTCATGTCCAAGGAACCAAAGCCAGCTAAAAAGTCAATAATAGATACCTAAAAGTGGAATTGTACTAATTCTTACTGGCTATTACATCAACTTAGAAGCTTCATCCGTGTTCTACTATGGTATTTTTAGTGTCTCGGCATACCGCAGGACGCGACATAGCTTTCAGACGATAAGTACAACCGTTTCAGAGAGAAAAGCGGCCAATGTGACGATCTGGCTTTAAGTCGATTCAATAACAAATGACAAAAACGGACGGATTTCTCAGGTTTTTACTGCATATGAAAACTTTTCACACTCTCCCGTGCAACTCGGCTGCTATTCCTCCTTTCATGCAGAATCTTAAGGTCCTACCTCATGTCCAAGGCACCAAAGCGAGCTAAAAGTCAATAATCGATGATTAAAACTTGAATTGTACTACTTCTTACTGGCTTTTACATCAACTTAGAAGCTTCATCCGTGTTCTACTATGGTATTTTTAGTGTCCCCGCATACAGGAGCACGCGACATAGCTTTGCTGACGATAAGTACAACCGTTTCAGAGAGAAGGGCGGACAATGTTACGATCTGTCTTCAAGTCGACTCGATGACAAAAGACGAAAACGGACGGATTTCTCAGGTTAATACTACATATTAACACTTTTCACATTCTCCCGTGCAACTCGGCTGCTAGTCCTCCTTTCATGCAGAATCTTAAGGTCCTAGCTCATGTCCAAGGCACCAAAGCCAGCTAAAAAGTCAATAATTGATACCTAAAATTGGAATTGTACTACTTCTTACTGGCTATTACAACATCTTAGAAGCTTCATCTGTGTTCTACTATGGTGCTTTCAGTGTCTCCACATACCGCAGCACGTGACATAGCTTTGCAGAGGATAAGTACAACCGTTTCAGAGAGAAGAGCGGCCAATGTGACGATCTTGCTTTAAGTCGGTTCGATAACAAATGACGAAAACGGACCGATTTCTCAGGATTTTACTACATATGAACACTTTTCACACTCTCCCGTGCAACTCGGCTGCTAGTCCTCCTTTTATGCAGAATCTTAAGGTCCTAGCTCATGCCCAAGGCACAAAGCCAGCTAAAAGTCAATAATCGATGCCTAAAACTTGAATTGTACTACTTCTTACTGGCTATTACATCAACTTAGAAGCTTCATCCGTGTTCTACTATGGTATTTTTCGTGTCTCCGCATACTGCAGTACGCGACATAGCTTTGCAGACGATAAGTACAACCGTTTCAGAGAGAAGGGCGGCCAATGTGGCGATCTGGCTATTAGTCGATTCGATAACAAATGACGATAACGAACGGATTTCTCAGGTTTTTACTACATATGAACACTTTTCACATTCTCCCGTACAACTCGGCTGCAAGTCCGCCTTTCATGCTGAATCGTAAGGTCCTAGCTCATGTCCAAGGCACCAAAGCCAGCTAAAAAGTCAATAATCAATACCTAAAACTTGAATTGTACTACTTCTTACTGGCTATTACATCATCTTAGAAGCTTCATCTGTGTTCTACTACGGTGCTTTTAGCGTCTCCGCATACCGCAGCACGCGACATAGCTTTCAGACGATAAGTACAACCGTTTCGGAGAGAAGAGCGGGCAATGTGACGATCTGGCTTTAAGTCGATTCGATAACAAATGACGAAAAAGGACGGATTTATCAGGTTTTTACTACATATGAACACTTTTCACATTCTCCCGTGCAACTCGGCTGCTAGTCCTCCTTTCATGCAGAATCTTAAGGTCCTAGCTCATGTCCAAGGCACCAAAGCCAGCTAAAACTCAATAATTGATACCTAAAATTGGAATTGTACTCCTTCTTACTGGCTATATCAACATCTTAGAAGCTTCATCTGTGTTCTACTATGGTGCTTTCAGTGTCTCCACATACCGCAGCACGTGACATAGATTTGCAGTCGATAAGTACAACCGTTTCAGAGAGAAGAGCGGCCAATGTGACAATCTGGCTTTAAGTCAATTCCATAACAAATGACGAAAACGAACGGATTTCTCAGGTTTTTACTACATATGAACACTTTTCACATACTCCCGTGCAACTCGGCTGCTAGTCCTGCTTTCGTGCAGAATCTTAAGGTCCTAGCTCATGTCCAAGGCACCAAAGCCAGCTAAAAAGTCAATAATCGATACCTAAAACTTTAATTGTACTACTTCTTACTGGCTATTACATCATCTTAGAAGCTTCATCTGTGTTCTACTATGGAGCTTTTAGCGTCTCCGCATACCGCAGCACGCAACATAGCTTTCAGACGATAAGTACAACCGTTTCGGAGATAAGAGCGGGCAATGTGACGATATGGCTTTAAGTCGGTTCGATAACAAATGACGAAAACGGACCGATTTCTCAGGTTTTTACTACATATGAACACTTTTCACACTCTCCCGTGCAACTCGGCTGCTAGTCCTCCTTTTATGCAGAATCTTAAGGTCCTAGCTCATGCCCAAGTCACCAAAGCCAGCTAAAAGTCAATAATCGATGCCTAAAACTTGAATTGTACTACTTCTTACTGGCTATTACATCAACTTAGAAGCTTCATCCGTGTTCTACTATTGTATTTTTAGTGTCTCCGCATACCGCAGCACGCGACATAGCTTTGCAGACGATAAGTACAACCGATTCAGAGAGAAGAGCGGCCAATGTGACAATCTGGCTTTAAGTCAATTCCATAACAAATGACGAAAACGGACGGATTTCTCAGTTTTTTACTACAGATGAACACTTTTCACATACTCCCGTGCAACTCGGCTGCTAGTCCAGCTTTCATGCAGAATCTTAAGGTCCTAGCTCATGTCCAAGGCACCAAAGCCAGCTAAAAAGTCAATAATCGATACCTAAAACTGGTATTGTACTAATTCTTACTGGCTATTACATCATCTTAGAAGCTTCATCTGTGTTCTACTATGGTGCTTTTAGCGTCTCCGCATACCGCAGCAAGCGACATAGCTCTCAGACGATAAGTACAACCGTTTCGGAGAGAAGAGCGGCCAATGTGACGATCCGGCTTTAAGTCGATTCGATAACAAATGACGAAAACGGACGGATTTCTCTGGTTTTTACTACATATGAACACTTTTCACATTCTCTCGTGCAACTCGGCTGCTAGTCCTCCTTTCATGCAGAATCTTTAGGTCCTAGCTCATGTCCAAGGCACCAAAGCCAGCTAAAAGTCAATAATCGATGATTAAAACATGAATTGTACTACTTTTTACTGGCTATTACATCAACGTAGAAGCTTCATCCGTGTTCTACTATGGTATTTCTAGTGTCTCCGCATACCGCAGCACGCGACATAGCTTTGCAGACGATAAGTACAACCGTTTCAGAGAGAAGGGCGGACAATGTGACGATCTGGCTTTAAGTCGATTCGATAACAAATGATGAAAACGGACGGATTTCTCGGGTTTCTACTACATATGAACACTTTTCACATTCTCCCGTGCAACTCGGCTGCTAGTCCTCCTTTCATGCAGAACCTTGAGGTCCTAGCTCATGTCCAAGGAACCAAAGCCAGCTAAAAAGTCAATAATAGATACCTAAAAGTGGAATTGTACTAATTCTTACTGGCTATTACATCAACTTAGAAGCTTCATCCGTGTTCTACTATGGTATTTTTAGTGTCTCGGCATACCGCAGGACGCGACATAGCTTTCAGACGATAAGTACAACCGTTTCAGAGAGAAAAGCGGCCAATGTGACGATCTGGCTTTAAGTCGATTCAATAACAAATGACAAAAACGGACGGATTTCTCAGGTTTTTACTGCATATGAAAACTTTTCACATTCTCCCGTGCAACTCGGCTGCTATTCCTCCTTTCATGCAGAATCTTAAGGTCCTACCTCATGTCCAAGGCACCAAAGCCAGCTAAAAGTCAATAATCGATGATTAAAACTTGAATTGTACTACTTCTTACTGGCTTTTACATCAACTTAGAAGCTTCATCCGTGTTCTACTATGGTGCTTTCAGTGTCTCCACATACCGCAGCACGTGACATAGCTTTGCAGACGATAAGTACCACCGTTTCAGAGAGAATAGCGGCCAAGGTGACGATCGGGCTTTAAGTCGATTCAATAACAAATGAAAAAAACGGACGTATTTCTCGGGTTTTTACTACATATGAACACTTTTCACATTCTCCCGTGCAAGTCGGCTGCTAGTCCTCCTTTCATGCAGAACCTTAAGGTCCTAGCTCATGTCCAAGGCACCAAAGCCAGCTAAAAGTCAATAATCGGTGCCTAAAACTTGAATTGTACCAATTCTTACTGGATATTACATCAACTTAGAAGCTTCATCCGTGTTCTACTATGCTATTTTTAGTGTCTCCGCATACCGCAGCACGCGACATAGCTTTGCAGACGATAAGTACAACCGTTTCAGAGAGAAGGGCGGACAGTGTGACGATCTGGCTTTAAGTCGATTCGAAAACAAATGACGAAAACGGACGGATTTCTCGGGTTTTTAGTACATATGAACACTTTTCACATTCTCCCGTGCAACTCAGCTCCTAGTCCTCCTTTCATATAGAATCTTAAGGTCCTAGCTCATGTCCAAGGCACCAAAGCCAGCTAAAATGCAATAATCGATGATTAAAACTTGAATTGTACTACTTCTTACTGGCTATTACATCAACTTAGAAGCTTTGTATGTGTTCTACTATGGTGCTTTTAGTGTCTCCACATACCGCAGCACGCGACATAGCTTTGCAGACGATAAGTACAACCGTTTCAGAGAGAAGAGTGATCAATGTCACAATCTGGCTTTAAGTCGATTCGATAACAAATGACGATAACGAACGGATTTTTTTGGTTTTTACTACATATGAACACTTTTCACATTCTCCCGTGCAACTCGGCAGCTAGTCCTCCTTTCACGCAGAATCTTAAGGTCCTAGCTCTTGTCCAAGGTACCAAAGCCAGCTAAAAAGTCAATAATCGATACCTAAAACTTGAAATTTGCTACTTCTTACTGGCTATTACATCTACTTAGAAGCTTTATCTGTGTTCTACTATGGTGCTTTTAGTGTCACTGCATACCGCAGCACGCGACATAGCTTTGCAGACTATAAGTACAACCGTTTCAGAAAGAAGAGCGGCCTATGTGACGATCTGGCTTTAAGTCGATTCCATAACAAATGACGAAAACAGACGGATTTCTCAGGTTTTTACTACATACGAACACTTTTCACATTCTCCCGTGCAACTCAGCTGCTAACCCTCCTTTCATGCAGAATCTTAAGGTCCTAGCTCATGTCCAAGGCACCAAAACCAGTTATAAGTCAATAATCGATAATTAAAACTGGTATTGTACTAATTCTTACTGGCTATTACATCATCTTAGAAGCTTCATCTGTGTTCTACTATGGTGCTTTTAGTGTCTCCGAATACCGCAGCATGCGACATAGCTTTGCAGACGATAAGTACAACCGTTTCAGAGAGAAGAGCGGCCAATGTGACGATCTGGCTTTAAGTCGATTCGATAACAAATGACGAAAACGGACGGATATCTAAGGTAAATACTACATATTAACACATTTCACATTCTCCCATGCAACTCTTCTGCTAGTCCTCCTCTCATGCAGATTCGTAAGGTCCTAGCTCATGTCCAAGGCACCCAAGCAAGCTAAAAAGTCAATAATCGATACCTAAAACTTGAATTGTACTACTTCTTACTGGCTATTACATCAACTTAGAAGCTTCATCTGTGTCCAACTATGGTGATTTTAGTGTCTCCGCATTCCGCAGCACCCGACATAGCTTTGCAGACGATAAGTACAACCGTTTCAGAGAGAAGAGCGGCCAATGTGACGATCTGGCTTTAAGTCGATTCGATAACAAATGACGAAAACGGACGGATTTCTCAGGTTTTTACTACATATGAACACTTTTCACATTCTCCCGTGCATCTCGGCTGCTAGTCCTCCTTTCATGCAGAATCTTAAGGTCCTAGCTCATGTCCAAGGCACCAAAGCCAGCCAAAAAGTCAATAATCGATACCTAAAACTTGAATTGCACTACATCTTACTGGATATTACATCATCTTATAAGCTTCATCTGTGTTCTACTATGGTGCTTTTAGTGTCTCCGAATACCGCTGCACGCGACATAGCTTTGCAGACGATAAGTACAACCGATTCAGAGAGAAGAGCGGCCAATGTGACGATGTGGCTTTAAGTCAATTCCATAACAAATGACGAAAACGGACGGATTTCTCAGGTTTTTACTACATATGAACACTTTTCACATTCTCCCCTGCAATTCGGCTGCTAGTCTACCTTTCATGCAGAATCTTAAGGTCCTAGCTCATGTCCAAGGCACCAAAGCCAGCTAAAAGTCAATAATCGATGCCCAAATCTTGAATTGTACTACTTCTTACTGGCTATTACATCAACTTAGAAGCTTCATCTGTGTTCTAATATGGTTATTTTAGTGTCTCCGCATACCGCAGCACGCGACATAGCTTTGCAGACGATAAGTACAACCGTTTCAGAGAGAAGAGCGGCCAATGTGACGATGTGGCTTTAAGTCAATTCCATAAAAAATACGAAAACGGACGGATTTCTCAGGTTTTTACTACATATGAACACTTTTCACATACTCCCCTGCAATTCGGCTGCTAGTCCACCTTTCATGCAGAATCTTAAGGTCCTAGCTCATGTCCAAGGCACCAAAGCCAGCTAAAAAGTCAATAATTGATAACTAAAACTGGAATTGTACTACTTCTTACTGGCTATTACAACATCTTAGAAGCTTCATCTGTGTTCTACTATGGTGCTTTCAGTGTCTCCACATACCGCAGCACGTGATATAGATTAGCAGACGATAAGTACAACCGTTTCAGAGAGAATAGCGGCCAAGGCGACGATCGGGCTTTAAGTCGATTCAATAACAAATGAAATAAACGGACGGATTTCTCAGGTTTTTACTACATATGGACACTTTTCACATTCTCCCGTGCAAGTCAGCTGCTAGTCCTCCTTTCATGCAGAATCTTAAGGTCCTAGCTCATGTCCAAGGCACCAAAGCCAGCTAAAAGACAATAATCGATACCTAAAACTTGAATTGCACTACATCTTACTGGATATTACATCATCTTATAAGCTTCATCTGTGTTCTACTATGGTGCTTTTAGTGTCTCCGAATACCGCTGCACGCGACATAGCTTTGCAGACGATAAGTACAACCGATTCAGAGAGAAGAGCGGCCAATGTGACGATGTGGCTTTAAGTCAATTCCATAACAAATGACGAAAACGGACGGATATCTCAGGTTTTTACTACATATGAACACTTTTCACATTCTCCCCTGCAATTCGGCTGCTAGTCTACCTTTCATGCAGAATCTTAAGGTCCTAGCTCATGTCCAAGGCACCAAAGCCAGCTAAAAGTCAATAACCGATGCCCAAATCTTGAATTGTACTACTTCTTACTGGCTATTACATCAACTTAGAAGCTTCATCTGTGTTCTAATATGGTTATTTTAGTGTCTCCGCATACCGCAGCACGCGACATAGCTTTGCAGACGATAAGTACAACCGTTTCAGAGAGAAGAGCGGCCAATGTGACGATGTGGCTTTAAGTCAATTCCATAAAAAATACGAAAACGGACGGATTTCTCAGGTTTTTACTACATATGAACACTTTTCACATACTCCCCTGCAATTCGGCTGCTAGTCCATCTTTCATGCAGAATCTTAAGGTCCTAGCTCATGTCCAAGGCACCAAAGCCAGCTAAAAAGTCAATAATTGATAACTAAAACTGGAATTGTACTACTTCTTACTGGCTATTACAACATCTTAGAAGCTTCATCTGTGTTCTACTATGGTGCTTTCAGTGTCTCCACATACCGCAGCACGTGATATAGATTAGCAGACGATAAGTACAACCGTTTCAGAGAGAATAGCGGCCAAGGCGACGATCGGGCTTTAAGTCGATTCAATAACAAATGAAAAAAACGGACGGATTTCTCAGGTTTTTACTACATATGGACACTTTTCACATTCTCCCGTGCAAGTCAGCTGCTAGTCCTCCTTTCATGCAGAATCTTAAGGTCCTAGCTCATGTCCAAGGCACCAAAGCCAGCTAAAAGACAATAATCGATGCCTAAAACTTGAATTGTACTACTTCTTACTGGATATTACATCAACTTAGAAGCTTCATCCGTGTTCTACTATGGTATTTTTAGTGTCTCCGCATACCGCAGCACGCGACATAGCTTAGCAGACGATAAGTACAACCGTTTCAGAGAGAAGGGCGGACAGTGTGACGATCTGGCTTTAAGTCGATTCGATGACAAATGACGAAAACGGACGGATTTCTCGGGTTTTTAGTACATATGAACACTTATCACATTCTCCCGTGTAACGCAGCTGCTAGTCCTCCTTTCATGCAGAATCTTAAGGTCCTAGCTCATGTCCAAGGCACCAAAGCCAGCTAAAAGGCAATAATCGATGATTAAAACTTGAATTGTACTACTTCTTACTGGCTATTACATCAACTTAGAAACTTCATCCGTGTTCTACTATGGTATTTTTAGTGTCACGGCATACCGCAGCACGCGACATAGCTTTGCAGACTATAAGTACAACCGTTTAAGAGAGATGGGCGGCCAATGTGACGATCTGGTTTTAAGTCGATTGGATAACAAATGACGAAAACGGACGGATATTTCGGGTTTTTACTACATATGAACACTTTTCACATTCTCCCGTGCAACTCGGCTGCTAGTCCTCCTTTCATGCAGAATCTTGAGGTCCTAGCTCATGTCCAAGACACCAAAGCCAGCTAAAAAGTCAATAATCGATACTTAAACTTGAAATTTGCTACTTCTTACTGGCTATTACATCAACTTACAAGCTTCATCTGTGTTATACTATGGTGCTTTTAATGTCACCGCATACCGCAGCACGCGACATAGCTTTGCAAACTATAAGTACAACCGTTTCAGAAAGAAGAGCGGCAAATGTGACGATCTGGCTTTAAGTCGATTCCATAACAGATGACGAAAACGGACGGATTTCTCAGGTTTTTACTACATATGAACACTTTTCACATTCTCCCGTGCAACTCAGCTGCTAACCCTCCTTTCATGCAGAATCTTAAGGTCCTAGCTCATGTCCAAGGCACCAAAGCCAGCTATAAGTCAATAATCGATAATTAAAACTGGTATTGTACTAATTCTTACTGGCTATTACATCAACTTAGAAGCTTCATCCGTGTTCTACTATGGTATTTTTAGTGTCTCGTCATACCGCAGCACGCGACATAGCTTTCAGACGATAAGTACAACCGTTTCAGAGAGAAGAGCGGCCAATGTGACGATCTGGCTTTAAGTCGATTCAATAACAAATGACAAAAACGGACGGATTTCTTAGGTTTTTACTGCATATGAACACTTTTCACATTCTCCCGTGCAACTCGGCAGCTAGTCCTCCTTTCATGCAGGATCTTAAGGTCCTAGCTCATGTCCAAGGCACCAAAGCCAGCTAAAAGTCAATAATCGATGATTAAAACTTGAATTGTACTACTCCTTACTGGCTATTACATCAACTTAGAAGCTTCATCTGTGTCCTACTATGGTGATTTTAGTGTCTCCGCATACCGCAGCACGCGACATAGCTTTGCAGACGATAAGTACAACCGTTTCAGAGAGAAGAGCGGCCAATGTGACGATCTGGCTTTAAGTCGATTCGATAACAAATGACGAAAACGGACGGATTTCTCAGGTTTTTACTACATATGAACACTTTTCACATTCTCCCATTCAACTCGGCTGCTAGTCCTCCATTCATGCACAATCTTAAGGTCCTAGCTCATGTCCAAGGTACCAAAGCCAGCTAAAAAGTCAATAATCGATACCTAAAACTTGAATTGTACTACTTCTTACTGGCTATTACATCATCTTAGAAGCTTCATCTGTGTTCTACTATGGTGCGTTTAGTGTCTCCGAATACCGCAGCACGCGACATAGCTTTTCAGACGATAAGTACAACCGATTCAGAGAGAAGAGCGGCCAATGTGACGATCTGGCTTTAGGTCGATTCGATAACAAATGACGAAAACGGACGGATTTCTCAGGTTAATACTACATATTAACACATTTCACATTCTCCCATGCAACTTTTCTGCTAGTCCTCCTCTCATGCAGATTCGTAAGGTCCTAGCTCATGTCCAAGGCACCCAAGCAATCTAAAAAGTCAATAATCGATACCTAAAACTTGAATTGTACTACTTCTTACTGGCTATTACATCAACTTAGAAGCTTCATCTGTGTCCAACTATGGAGATTTTAGTGTCTCCGCATACCGCAGCACACGACATAGCTTTGCAGACGATAAGTACAACCGTTTCAGAGAGAAGAGCGGCCAATGTGACGATCTGGCTTTAAGTCGATTCGATAACAAATGACGAAAACGGACGGATTTCTCAGGTTTTTACTACATATGAACACTTTTCACATTCTCCCGTGCAACTCGGCTGCTAGTCCACCTTTCATGCAGAATCTTATGGTCCTAGCTCATGTCCAAGGCACCAAAGCCAGCTAAAAGTCGATAATCGATGCCCAAATCTTGAATTGTACTACTTCTTACTGGCTATTACATCAACTTAGAAGCTTCATCTGTGTTCTAATATGGTTATTTTAGTGTCTCCGCATACCGCAGCACGCGACATAGCTTTGCAGAGGATAAGTACAACCGTTTCAGAGAGAAGAGCGGCCAATTTGACGATGTGGCTTTAAGTCAATTCCATAACAAATGACGAAAACGGACGGATTTCTCAGGTTTTTACTACATATGAACACTTTTCACATTCTCCCCTGCAATTCGGCTGCTAGTCCACCTTTCATGCAGAATCATAAGGTCCTAGCTCATGTCCAAGGCACCAAAGCCAGCTAAAAAGTCAATAATCGATAACTAAAACTTGAGTTGTACTACCTCTTACTGGCTATTACATCAACTAAGAAGCTTCATCTGTGTCCTACTATGGTGGTTTTAGTGTCTCCACATACCGCAGCACGCGACATAGCTTTGCAGACGATAAGTACAACCGTTTCAGGGAGAAGAGCGGCCAATGTGACGTTCTGGCTTTAAGACCCTACGATAACCAATGACGAAAACGTACTGATTTCTCGGGTTTTTACTACATATGAACACTTTTCACATTCTCCCGTGCAACTCGGCTGCTACTCCTGATTTAATGCAGAATGTTAAGGTCCTAGCTCATGTCCAAGGCACCAAAGCCAGCTAAAAAGTCAATAATCGATACCTAAAACTTGAATTGTACTACCTCTTACTGGCTATTACTTTAACTTAGAAGCTTCATCTGTGTTCTACTATGGTGCTTTTAGTGTCTCCGAATACCGCAGCACGCGACATAGCTTTGCAGACGATAAGTACAACCGATTCAGAGAGAAGAGCGGCCAATGTGACGATCTGGCTTTAAGTCGATTCGATAACAAATGACGAAAACGGACGTATTTCTCAGGGTTTTACTACATATGAACACTTTTCACATTCTCCCGTGCATCTCGGCTGCTAGTCCTCCTTTCATGCAGAATCTTAAGCTCCTAGCTTATGTCCAAGGCACCAAAGCCAGCTGAAAAGTCAATAATCGATACCTAAAACTTGAATTGTACTACTTCTTACTGGCTATTACATCAACTAAGAAGCTTCATCTGTGTCCTACTATGGTGATTTTAGTGTCTCCACATACCGCAGCACGCGACATAGCTTTCCAGACGATCAGTACAACCGTTTCAGAGAGAAGAGCGGCCAATGTGACGATATGGCTTGAAGTCGATTCGATAACAAATGACGATAACGAACGGATTTCTCAGGTTTTTACTACATATGAATACTTTTCACATTCTCCCGTGCATCTCGGCTGCTAGTCCTCCTTACATGCAGAATCTTAAAGTCCTAGCTCACGTCCAAAGCACCAAAGCCAGCCAAAAAGTCAATAATCGATTCCTGAAACTTGAATTGTACTACTTCTTACTGGCTATTACATCATCTTAGAAGCTTCATCTGTGTTCTACTAAGGTGCTTTTAGTGTCTCCGAACACCGCAGCACGCGACATAGCTTTGCAGACGATAAGTACAACCGATTCAGAGAGAAGAGCGGCCAATGTGACGATCTGGCTTTAAGTCAATTCCATAAGAAATGACGAAAACGGACGGATTTCTCAGGTTTTTACTACATATGAACACCTTCCACATTCTCCCCTGCAAGTCGGCTGGTAGTCCTCCTTTCATGCAGAATCTTAAGGTCCTAGCTCACGTCCAAGGCACCAAAGCCAGCTAAAAGTCAATAATCGATGCCAAAATCTTGAATTGTACTACTTCTTACTGGCTATTACATCAACTTAGAAGCTTCATCTGTGTTCTACTATGGTTATTTTAGTGTCTCCGCATACCGCAGCACGCGACATAGCTTTGCAGACGATAAGTACAACCGTTTCAGAGAGAAGAGCGGCCATTGTAACGATCCGGCTTTAAGCCGATTCGATAACAAATGACGAAAATGGACGGAATTCTCAGGTTTTTACTACATATGAAAACTTTTCACATCCTCCCGTGCAGCTCGGCTGCTAGTCCTCCTTTCATGCAGAATCTTAAGGTCCTAGCTCATGTCCAAGGCACCGAAGCCAGCTAAAAAGTCATTAATCGATACCTAAAACTTGAGTTGTACTACTTCTTACTGGCTATTACATCAACTTAGAAGCTTCATCTGTGGTCTACTATGGTGCTTTTAGTGTCTCCACATACCGCAGCACTCGACATAGCTTTGCAGACGATAAGTACAACCGTTTCAGAGAGAAGAGCGGCCAATGTGACGATCTGGCTTTAAGACGATTCGATAACCAATGACGAAAACGTACGGATTTCTCGGGTTTTTACTACATATGAACACTTTTCACATTCTCCCGTGCAATTCGGCTGCTAGTCCTCCTTTCATGCAGAATCTTAAAGTCCTAGCTCATGTCCAAGGCACCAAAGCAAGCTAAAATGTCAATAATCGATATCTAAAATTTCTATTGTACTACTTCTTACTAGCTATTACATCAACTTAGAAGCTTCATCTGTGTTCTACTATGCTGCTTTTAGTGTCTCCGCATACTGCAGCACGCGACATAGCTTTGCAGACGATAAGTGCAACCGTTTCATAGAGAAAAGCGCCCAATGTGACGATCAGGCTTTAAGTCGATTCGATAACAAACGACGAAAACGAACGGATTTCTCAGGTTTTTACTACATATAAACACTTTTCACATTCTCCCGTGCAACTCGGCTGCTAGTACTGCTTTCATGCAGAATCTTAAGGTCCTAGCTCATGTCCAAGGCACCAAAGCCAGCTAAAAAGTCAATAGTCGATACCTAAAACTGGAATTGTACTACTTCTTACTGGCTATTACATCAACTTAGAAGTTTCATCTGTGTTCTACTATGGTGCTTTTAGTGTCTCCACATACCGCAGCACGCGACGTAGCTTAGCAGACGATAAGTACAACCGTTTCAGAGAGAAGTGTGGCCAATGTCACGATCTGGCTTTAAGTCGATTCGATAACAGATGACGATAACGAACGGATTTCTCAGGTTCTTACTACATATGAACACTTTTCACATTCTCCCGTGCAACTCGGCTGCTAGTCCTTTTTTCATGCAGAATCTTAAGGTCCTAGCTCATGTGCAAGGCACCAAAGCCAGCTAAAAAGTCAATAATCGATACCTAAAACATGAATATTACTACTTCTTACTGGCTATTACATCTACTTAGAAGCTTTATCTGTGGTCTACTATGGTGCTTTTAGTGTCTCCGCATACCGCAGCACGCGGCATAGCTTTGGAGACGATAAGTACAACCGTTTCAGAGAGAAGAGCGGCCAATGTCACGATCCGCTTTTAAGTCGATTCGATAACAAATGACGAAAATGGACGGATTTCTCAGGTTTTTACTACATATGAAAACTTTTCACATCCTCCCGTGCAACTTGGCTGCTAGTCCTCCTTTCATGCAGAATCTTAAGGTCCTAGCTCATGTCCAAGGCACCAAAGCCAGCTAAAAAGTCAATAATCGATACCTAAAACTTGAATTGTACTACCTCTTACTAGCTATTACATCAACTTAGAAGCTTCATCTGTGTTCTACTATGGTGCTTTTAGTGTCTCCACATACCGCAGCACGCGACATAGCTTTGCAGACGATAAGTACAACCGTTTCAGAGAGAAGAGCAGCCAATGTGACGATCTGGTTTTAAGACGAATCGATAACCAATGACGAAAACGTACGGATTTCTCACGTTTTTACTACAATCGAACACTTTTCACATTCTCCCGTACAACTCGGCTGCTAGTCCTTCTTTCATGCAGAATCTTAAGGTCCTAGCTCATGTCCAAGGCACCAAAGCCAGCTACAAAGTCAATAATCGATACCTAAAACTTTAATTGTACTACATCTTACTGGCTATTACATCAACTTAGAAGCTTCATCTGTGTTCTACTATGGTGCTTTTACTGGCTCTGCATACTGCAGCACGCGACATAGCTTTGCAGACTATAAGTCCAACCGTTTCAGAGAGAAGAGCGGCAAATGTGACGATCTGTCTTTAAGTCGATTCGATAACAACTGACGAAAACAGACGTATTTCTCAGGTTTTTACTACATATGAACACTTTTCACATTCTCCCGTGCAACTCGGCTGCTAGTCCTCCTTTCATGCAGAATCTTAAGGTCGTAGCTCATGTCCAACGCACCACAGCCAGCTAAAAAGTCAATAATCGATACCTAAAACTAGAATTGTACTACTTCTTACTGGCTATTACATCAAATTAGAAGCTTCATCTGTGTTCTACTATGGTGCTTTTAGTGTCTCCGCATACCGCAGCACGCGACATAGCTTTGCAGACGATAAGTACAACCGATTCAGAGAGAAGAGCGGCCCATGTGACGATCTGGCTTTAAGTCGAATCGATAACAAATGACGAAAACGGACGTATTTCTCAGGGTTTTACTACATATGAACTCTTTTCACATTCTCCCGTGCAACTAGGCTGCTACTCCTCCTTACATGCAGAATCTTAAGGTCCTAGCTCATGTCCAAGGCACCAAAGCCAGCTAAAAAGTCAATAATCGATATCTAAAATTCCAATTGTACTACTTCATACTAGCTATTACATCAACTTAGAAGCTTCATCTGTGTTCTACTATGGTGCTTTTAGTGTCTCCGCATACCGCAGCACGCGACATAGCTTTGCAGACGATAAGTACAACCGTTTCAGAGAGAAGAGCGGCCAATGTCACGATCCGGTTTTAAGTCGATTCGATAACAAATGACGAAAATGGACGGATTTCTCAGGTTTTTACTACATATGAAAACTTTTCACATCCTCCCGTGCAACTGGGCTGCTAGTCCTCCTTTCATGCAGAATCTTAAGGTCCTAGCTCATGTCCAAGTCACCAAAGCCAGCTAAATAGTCAATAATCGATACCTAAAACTTGAATTGTACTACCTCTTACTAGCTATTACATCAACTTAGAAGCTTCATCTGTGTTCTACTATGGTGCTTTTAGTGTCTCCACATACCGCAGCACGCGACATAGCTTTGCAGACGATAAGTACAACCGTTTCAGAGTGAAGAGCAGCCAATGTGACGATCTGGTTTTAAGACGAATTGATAACCAATGACGAAAACGTACGGATTTCTCACGTTTTTACTACAATCGAACACTTTTCACATTCTCCCGTACAACTCGGCTGCTAGTCCTTCTTTCATGCAGAATCTTAAGGTCCTAGCTCATGTCCAACGCACCACAGCCAGCTACAAAGTCAATAATCGATACCTAAAACTTTAATTGTACTACATCTTACTGGCTATTACATCAACTTAGAAGCTTCATCTGTGTTCTACTATGGTGCTTTTACTGGCTCTGCATACCGCAGCACGCGACATAGCTTTGCAGACTATAAGTACAACCGTTTCAGAGAGAAGAGCGGCCAATGTGACGATCTGGCTTTAAGTCAATTCCATAAAAAATGACGAAAACGGACGGATTTCTCAGGTTTTTACTACATATGAACACCTTCCACATTCTCCCCTGCAAGTCGGCTGGTAGTCCTGCTTTCATGCAGAATCTTAAGGTCCTAGCTCATGTCCAAGGCACCAAAGCCAGCTAAATAGTCAATAATCGATGCCCAAATCTTGAATTGTACTACTTCTTACTGGCTATTACATCAACTTAGAAGCTTCATCTGTGTTCTACTATGGTGCTTTTAGTGTCTCCACATACCGCAGCACGCGACATAGCTTTGCAGACGATAAGTACAACCGTTTCAGAGAGAAGAGCAGCCAATGTGACGATCTGGCTTTAAGTCGATTCGATAACAAATGTCGAAAACGTACGGATTTCTCACGTTTTTACTGCAATCGAACACTTTTCACATTCTCCCGTACAACTCGGCTGCTAGTCCTTCTTTCATGCAGAATCTTAAGGTCCTAGCTCATGTCCAAGGCACCAAAGCCAGCTACAAAGTCAATAATCGATACCTAAAACTTGAAATGTACTACATCTTACTGGCTATTACATCAACTTAGAAGCTTCATCTGTGTTCTACTATGGTGCTTTTACTGGCTCTGCATACCGCAGCACGCGACATAGCTTTGCAGACTATAAGTACAACCGTTTCAGAGAGAAGAGCGGCAAATGTGACGATCTGTCTTTAAGTCGATTCGATAACAACTGACGAAAACAGACGTATTTCTCAGGTTTTTACTACATATGAACACTTTTCACATTCTCCCGTGCAACTCGGCTGCTAGTCCTCCTTTCATGCAGAATCTTAAGGTCGTAGCTCATGTCCAAGGCACCACAGCCAGCTAAAAAGTCAATAATCGATACCTAAAACTAGAATTGTACTACTTCTTACTTGCTATTACATCAAATTAGAAGCTTCATCTGTGTTCTACTATGGTGCTTTTAGTGTCTCCGCATACCGCAGCACGCGACATAGCTTTGCAGACGATAAGTACAACCGTTTCAGAGAGAAGAGCAGCCAATGTGACGATCTGGCATTAAGACGAATCGATAACCAATGACGAAAACGTACGGATTTCTCAGGTTTTTACTACATACGAACACTTTTCACATTCTCCCGTACAACTCGGCTGCTAGTCCTTCTTTCATGCAGAATCTTAAGGTCCTAGCTCATGTCCAAGGCACCAAAGCCAGCTACAAAGTCAATAAATGATACCTAAAACATGAATTGTACTACATCTTACTGGCTATTACATCAACTTAGAAGCTTCATCTGTGTTCTACTATGGTGCTTTTAGTGTCTCTGCATACCGCAGCACGCGACATAGCTTTGCAGACTATAAGTACAACCGTTTCAGAGAGAAGAGCGGCAAATGTGACGATCTGGCTTTAAATCGATTCGATAACAACTGACGAAAACAGACGTATTTCTCAGGTATTTACTACATATGAACACTTTTCACATTCTCCCGTGCAACTCGGCTGCTAGTCCTTCTTTCATGCAGAATCTTAAGGTCCTAGCTCATGTCCAAGGCACCACAGCCAGCTAAAAAGTCAATAATCGATAAGAAAAACTTGAATTGTACTACTTCTTACTGGCTATTACATCAAATTAGAAGCTTCATCTGTGTTCTACAATGGTGCTTTTAGTGTCTCCACAAACCGCAGCACGCGACATAGCTTTCAGACGATAAGTACAACCGTTTCAGAGAGAAGAGCTGCCAATGTGACGATCTGGCTTTAAGTCGATTCGATAACAAATGACGAAAACGGACGGGTTTCTCAGGTTTTTACTACATATGAACACTTTTCACATTCTCCCGTGCAACTCGGCTGCAAGTCCTCCTTTCATGCAGATTCTTAAGGTCCTAGCTCATGTCCAAGTCACCAAAGCCAGCTAAAAAGTCAATAATCGATATATAAAATTTAAATTGTATTACATCTTACTAGCTATTACATCAACTTAGAAGCTTCATCTGTGTTCTACTATGGTGCTTTTAGTGTCTCCACATACCGCAGCACGCGACATAGCTTTGCAGACGATAAGTACAACCGTTTCAGAGAGAAGAGCGGCCAATGTGACGATCTGGCTTTAAGTCGATTCGATAACAAATGACGAAAACGGACGGATTTCTCAGGTTTTTACTACATATGAACACTTTTCACATTCTCCCGTGCAACTAGGCTGCTAGTCCTCCTTTCATGCCGAATCTTAAGGTCCTAGCTCATGTCCAAGGCACCAAAGCCAGCTAAAAAGTCAATAATCGATGCACAAATCTTGAATTGTACTACTTCTTACTGGCCATTACATCAACTTAGAAGCTTCATCTGTGTTCTACTATGGTTATTTTAGTGTCTCCGCATACAGCAGCACGCGACATAGCTTTGCAGACGATAAGTACAACCGTTTCAGAGAGAAGAGCGGCCAATGTGACGATCCGGCTTTAAGTCGATTCGATAACAAATGACGAAAATGGACGGATTTCTCAGGTTTTTACTACATATGAAAACTTTTCACATCGTCCCGTGCAGCTCGGCTGCTAGTCCTCCTTTCATGCAGAATCTTAAGGTCCTAGCTCATGTCCAAGGCACCAAAGCCAGCTAAAAAGTCAATAATCGATACCTAAAACTTGAGTTGTACTACTTCTTACTGGCTATTACATCAACTTAGAAGCTTCATCTGTGTTCCACCATGGTGCTTTTAGTGTCTCCACATACCGCAGCACGAGACATAGCTTTGCAGACGATAAGTACAACCGTTTCAGAGAGAAGAGCGGCCAATGTCACGATCTGGCTTTAGGTCGATTCGATAACAAATGACGAAAACGGAAGGATTTCTCAGGTTTTTAATACATATGAACACTTTTCATATTCTCGCAGGCAAGTCAGCTGCTAGTCCTCCTTTCATGCAGAATTTTAAGGTCCTACCTCATGTCCAAGGCACCAAAGCCAGCTAAAAAGTCAATAATCGATACCTAAAACTTGAATTGTACCACTTCTTACTGGCTATTACATCAACTTAGAAGCTTCATCTGTGTCATACTATGGTGATTTTAGTGTCTCCTCATATCACAGCATGCGACATAGCTTTGCAGACGATAAGTACAACCGTTTCAGAGAGAAGAGCGGCCAATGTGACGATCTGGCTTTAAGTCGATTCGATAACAAATGACGAAAACGGACGGATTTCTCAGGTTTTTACTACATATGAACACTTTTCACATTCTCCCGTGCAGCTCGGCTGCTAGTCCTCCTTTCATGCCGAATCTTAAGGTCCTAGCTCATGTCCAAGGCACCAAAGCCAGCTAAAAAGTCAATAATCGATACCTAAAACTTGAGTTGTACTACTTCTTACTGGCTATTACATCAACTTAGCAGCTTCATCTGTGTTCCACTATGGTGCTTTTAGTGTCTCCACATACCGCAGCACGAGATATAGCTTTGCAGACGATAAGTACAACCGTTTCAGAGAGAAGAGCGGCCAATGTCACGATCTGGCTTTAGGTCGATTCGATAACAAATGTCGAAAACGGAAGGATTTCTCAGGTTTTTACTACATATAAACACTTTTCATATTCTCCCATGCAAGTCAGCTGCTAGTCCTCCTTTCGTGCAGAATCTTAAGGTCCTAGCTCATGTCCAAGGCACCAAAGCCAGCTAAAAAGTCAATAATCGATACCTAAAACTTGAATTGTACTACCTCTTACTGGCTATTACATCAACTTAGAAGCTTCATCTGTGTTCTACTATGGTGCTTTTAGTGTCTCCACATACCGCAGCACTCGACCTAGCTTTGCAGACGATAAGTACAACCGTTTCAGAGAGAAGAGCTTCCAATGTGACGACCTGGCTTTAAGACGATTCGATAACCAATGACGAAAACTTACGGATTTCTTGGGTTTTTACTACATATGAACACTGTTCACATTCTCCCGTGCAACTCGGCTGCTAGTCCTCCTTTCATGCAGAATCTTAAGGTCCTAGCTCATGTCCAAGGCACCAAAGCCAGCTAAAAAGTCAATAATCGATATCTAAAATTTCAATTGTACTACTTCTTACTAGCTATTACATCAACTTAGAAGCTTCATCTGTGTTCTACTATGCTGCTTTTAGTGTCTCCACATACTGCAGCACGCGACATAGCTTTGCAGAAGATAAGTGCAACCGTTTCAGAGAGAAGGGCGCCCAATGTGACGATCAGGCTTTAAGTCGATTCGATAACAAACGACGAAAACGGACGGATTTCTCAGGTTTTTACTACATATGAACACTTTTCACATTCTCCCGTGCAACTCAGCTGCTAGCCCTCCTTTCATGCAGATTCTTAAGGTCCTAGCTCATGTCCAAGGCACCAAAGCCAGCTAAAAAGTCAATAATCGATATCTAAAATTTAAATTGTACCACTTCTTACTGGCTATTACATCAACTTAGAAGCTTCATCTGTGTCCTACTATGGTGATTTTAGTGTCTCTGCATACCACAGCATGCGACATAGCTTTGCAGACGATAAGTACAACCGTTTCAGAGAGAAGAGCGGCCAATGTGACAATCTGGCTTTAAGTCGGTTCGATAACAAATAGCGAAAACGGACGTATTTCTCAGGTTTTTACTACATATGAACACTTTTCACATCCTCCCGTGCAGCTCGGCTGCTAGTCCTCCTTTCATGCAGAATCTTAAGGTCCTAGCTCATGTCCAAGGCACCAAAGCCAGCTAAAAAGTCAATAACCGATACCTAAAACTGGTATTGTACTACTTCTTACTGGCTATTACATCAACTTAGCAGCTTCATCTGTGTTCCACTATGGTGCTTTTAGTGTCTCCACGTACCGCAGCACGAGACATAGCTTTGCAGACGATAAGTACAACCGTTTCAGAGAGAAGAGCGGCCAATGTCACGATCTGGCTTTAAGTCGATTCGATAACAAATGACGAAAACGGACGGATTTCTCAGGTTAATACTACATATTAACACATTTCACATTCTCCCGTGCAACTTTTCTGCTAGTCCTCCTCTCATGCAGATTCGTAAGGTCCTAGCTCATGTCCAAGGCACCAAAGCCAGCTAAAAAGTCAATAATCGATACCTAAAACTTGAATTGTACCACTTCTTACTGGCTATTACATCAACTTAGAAGCTTCATCTGTGTCCTACTATGGTGATTTTAGTGTCTCTGCATACCACAGCATGCGACATAGCTTTGCAGACGATAAGTACAACCATTTCAGAGAGAAGAGCTTCCAATGTGACGATCTGGCTTTAAGTCGATTCGATAACAAATGACGAAAACGGACGGATTTCTCATGTTTTTACTTCATATGAACACTTTTCACATCCTCCCGTGCAGCTCGGCTGCTAGTCCTCCTTTCATGCAGAATCTTAAGGTCCTAGCTCATGTCCAAGGCACCAAAGCCAGCTAAAAAGTCAATAATCGATACCTAAAACTTGAGTTGTACTACTTCTTACTGGCTATTACATCAACTTAGAAGCTTCATCTGTGTTCCACTATGGTGCTTTTAGTGTCTCCACGTACCGCAGCACGAGACATAGCTTTGCAGACGATAAGTACAACCGTTTCAGAGAGAAGAGCGGCCAATGTCACGATCTTGCTTTAGGTCGATTCGATAACAAATGACGAAAACGGACGGATTTCTCAGGTTTTTACTACATATGAACACTTTTCATATTCTCCCAGGCAAGTCAGCTGCTAGTCCTCCTTTCATGCAGAATCTTAAGGTCCTAGCTCATGTCCAAGGCACGAAAGCCAGATAAAAAGTCAATAATCGATACCTAAAACTTGAATTGTACTACCTCTTACTGGCTATTACATCAACTTAGAAGCTTCATCTGTGTTCTACTATGGTGCTTTTAGTGTCTCCACATACCGCAGCACTCGACCTAGCTTTGCAGACGATAAGTACAACCGTTTCAGAGAGAAGAGCGGCCAATATGACGACCTGGCTTTAAGACGATTCGATAACCAATGACGAAAACGTACGGATTTCTTGGGTTTTTACTACATATGAACACTTTTCACATTCTCCCGTGCAACTCGGCTGCTACTCCTCCTTTCATGCAGAATCTTAAGGTCCTAGCTCATGTCCATGGCACCAAAGCCAGCTAAAAAGTCAATAATCGATATCTAAAATTTCAATTGTACTACTTCTTACTAGCTATTACATCAACTTAGAAGCTTCATCTGTGTTCTACTATGCTGCTTTTAGTGTCTCCGCATACTGCAGCACGCGACATAGCTTTGCAGACGATAAGTGCAACCGTTTCAGAGAGAAGGGCGCCCAATGTGACGATCAGGCTTTAAGTCGATTCGATAACAAACGACGAAAACGGACGGATTTCTCAGGTTTTTACTACATATGAACACTTTTCATATTCTCCCGTGCAACTCAGCTGCTAGCCTTCCTTTCATGCAGAATCTTAAGGTCCTAGCTCATGTGCAAGGCTCCAAAGCCAGCTAAAAAGTCAATAATCGATACCCAAAACTGGTATTGTACTAATTCTTACTGGCTATTACATCATCTTAGAAGCTTCATCTGTGTTCTACTATGGTGCTTTTAGTGTCTCCGCAAACCGCAGCACGCGACATAGCTTTCAGACGATAAGTACAACTGTTTCAGAGAGAAGAGCCGCCAATGTGACGATCTGGCTTTAAGTCGATTCGATAACAAATGACGAAAACGGACGGGTTTCTCAGGTTTTTACTACATATGAACACCTTTCACATTCTCCCATGCAACTCGGCTGCTAGTCCTCCTTTCATGCAGATTCTTAAGGTCCTAGCTCATGTCCAAGGCACCAAAGCCAGCTAAAAAGTCAATAATCGATATCTAAAATTTAAATTGTACTACTTCTTACTAGCTATTACATCAACTTAGAAGCTTCATCTGTGTTCTACTATGGTGCTTTTAGTGTCTCCACATACCGCAGCACGCGACATCGCTTTGCAGACGATAAGTACAACCGTTTCAGAGAGAAGAGCTTCCAATGTGACGATCTGGCTTTAAGTCGATTCGATAACAAATGACGAAAACGGACGGATTTCTCATGTTTTTACTACATATGAACACTTTTCACATTCTCCCGTGCAACTCGGCTGCTAGTCCTCCTTTCATACAGAATCTTAAGGTCGTAGCTCATGTCCAAGGCACCAAAGCCAGCTAAAAGTCAATAATCGATGCCTAAAACTTGAATTGTACTACTTCTTACTGGCTATTACATCAACTTAGAAGCTTCATCCGTGTTCTACTATGGTATTTTTAGTGTCTCCGCATACCGCAGCACACGACATAGCTTTGCAGACGATAAGTACAACCGTTTCAGAGAGAAGGGCAGACAATGTGACGATCTGGCTTTAAGTCGATTCGATAACAAATGACGAAAACGGACGGATTTCTCAGGTTAATACTACATATTAACACATTTCACATTCTCCCGTGCAACTTTTCTGCTAGTCCTCCTCTCATGCAGATTCGTAAGGTCCTAGCTCATGTCCAAGGCACCAAAGCCAGCTAAAAAGTCAATAATCGATACCTAAAACTTGAATTGTACCACTTCTTACTGGCTATTACATCAACTTAGAAGCTTCATCTGTGTCCTACTATGGTGATTTTAGTGTCTCTGCATACCACAGCATGCGACATAGCTTTGCAGACGATAAGTACAACCGTTTCAGAGAGAAGAGCGGCCAATGTGACAATCTGGCTTTAAGTCGGTTCGATAACAAATGACGAAAACGGACGGATTTCTCAGGTTTTTACTACATATGAACACTTTTCACATCCTCCCGTTCAGCTCGGCTGCTAGTCCTCCTTTCATGCAGAATCTTAAGGTCCTAGCTCATGTCCAAGGCACCAAAGCCAGCTAAAAAGTCAATAATCGATACCTAAAACTTGAGTTGTACTACTTCTTACTGGCTATTACATCAACTTAGAAGCTTCATCTGTGTTCCACTATGGTGCTTTTAGTGTCTCCACGTACCGCAGCACGAGACATAGCTTTGCAGACGATAAGTACAACCGTTTCAGAGAGAAGATCGGCCAATGTGACGATCTGGCTTTAAGTCGATTCGATAACAAATGACGAAAACGTAAGGATTTCTCAGGTTTTTACTACATATGAACACTTTTCATATTCTCCCAGGCAAGTCAGCTGCTAGTCCTCCTTTCATGCAGAATCTTAAGGTCCTAGCTCATGTCCAAGGCACGAAAGCCAGCTAAAAAGTCAATAATCGATACCTAAAACTTGAATTGTACTACCTCTTACTGGCTATTACATCAACTTAGAAGCTTCATCTGTGTTCCACTATGGTGCTTTCAGTGTCTCCACATACCGCAGCACTCGACATAGCTTTGCAGACGATAAGTACAACCGTTTCAGAGAGAAGAGCGGCCAATGTGACGATCTGGCTTTAAGACGATTCGATAACCAATGAAGAAAACGTACATATTTCTCGGGTTTTTACTACATATGAACACTTTTCACATTCTCCCGTGCAAATCGGCCGCTAGTCCTCCTTTCATGCAGAATCTTAAGGTCCTAGCTCATGTCCAAGGCACCAAAGCCAGCTAAAAAGTCAATAATCGATATCTAAAATTTTAATTGTACTACTTCTTACTAGCTATTACATCAACTTAAAAGCTTCATCTGTGTTCTACTATGCTGCTTTTAGTGTCTCCGCATACTGCAGCAGGCGACATAGCTTTGCAGACGCTAAGTGCACCCGTTTCAGAGAGAAGAGCGCCCAATGTGACGATCAGGCTTAAAGTCGATTTGATAACAAACGACGAAAACCGATGGATTTCTCAGGTTTTTACTTCATATGAACACTTTTCACATTCTCCCGTGCAACTCGGCTGCTAGTCCTGCTTTCATGCAGAATCTTAAGGTCCTAGCTCATGTCCAAGGCACCAAAGCCAGCTAAAAATTCAATAATCGATACCTAAAACTGGAATTGTACTACTTCTTACTGGCTATTACATCAACTTAGAAGCTTCATCTGTGTTCTACTATGGTGCTTGAAGTGTCTCCACATACCGCAGCACTCGACATAGCTTTGCATACGATAAGTACAACCGTTTCAGAGAGAAGAGCGGCCAATGTGACGATATGGCTTTAAGTCGATTCGATAACAAATGACGAAAACGGACGGATTTCTCGGGTTTTTACTACATATGAACACTTTTCACATTCTCACGTGCAACGCGGCTGCTAGTCCTCCTTTCATGCAGAATCTTAAGGTCCTAGCTCATGTTCAAGGCACCAAAGCCAGCTATAAAGTCAATAATCGATACCTAAAACTTGAATTGTACTACTTCTTACTGGCTATTACATCAACTTAGAAGCTTCATCTGTGTTCTACTATGGTGCTTTAAGTGTCTCCGCATACCACAGCACGCGACATAGCATTGCAGACGATAAGTACAACAGCGTCAGAGGGAAGAGCGGCCAATGTGACGATCTGGCTTTAAGTCGATTCCATAACAAATGACGAAAACGGACGGATTTCTCAGGTTTTTACTACATATGAACACTTTTCACATTCTCCCTTGCAACTCAGCTGCTAACCCTATTTCATTCAGAATCTTAAGTTCCTAGCTCATGTCCAAGGCACCAAAGCCAGCTAAAAGTCAATAATCGATACCTAAAACTTTTATTGTACTAATTGTTACTGGCTATTACATCATCTTAGAAGCTTCATCTGTGTTCTACTATGGTGCTTTTAGTGTCTCCGTATACCGCAGCACGCGACATAGCTTTCAGACGATAAGTACAACCGTTTCGGAGAGAAGAGCGGCCAATGTGACGATCTGGCTTTAAGTCGATTCGATAACAAATGACAAAACCGACGGACTTCTCAGGTTTTTACTACATATGAACACTTTTCACATTCTCCCGTGCAACTCGGCTGCTAGTCCTCCTTTCATGCAGAATCTTAAGGTCCTAGCCCATGTCCAAGGCACCAGAGCCAGCTAAAAAGTCAATAATCGATATCTAAAATTCCAATAGTACTACTTCTTACTAGCTATTACATCAACTTAGAAACTTCATCTGTGTTCTACAATGGTGCTTTTAGTATCTCCGCATACCGCAGCACGCGACATAGCTTTGCAGACGATAAGTACAACCTTTTCAGAGAGAAGAGCAGCCAATGTCACGATCCGGTTTTAAGTCGATTCGATTACAAATTACGAAAATGGACGGATTTCTCAGGTCTTTACTACATATGAAAACTTTTCACATCCTCCCGTGCAACTCGGCTGCTAGTCCTCCTTTCATGCAGAGTCTTAAGGTCCTAGCTCATGTCCAAGGCACCAAATCCAGCTAAAAAGTCAATAATCGATACCTAAAACTTGAATTGTTCTACCTCTTACTAGCTATTACATCAACTTAGGAGCTTCATCTGTGTTCTACTATGGTGCTTTTAGTGTCTCCACATACCGCGGCACGCGACATAGCTTTGCAGACGATAAGTACAACCGTTTCAGAGAGAAGAGCGGCCAATGTGACGATCTGGCTTTAAGACGAATCGATAACCAATGTCGAAAACGTATGGATTTGTCAGGTTTTTACTACATATGAACACTTTTCACATTCTCCCGTACAACTCGGCTGCTAGTCCTTCTTTCATGCAGAATCTTAAGGTCCTAGCTCATGTCCAAGGCACCATAGCCAGCTACAAAGTCAATAATCGATACCAAAAACTTGAATTTTACTACTTCTTACTGGCTATTACATCAACTTAGAAGCTTCATCTGTGTTCTACTATGGTGCATTTAGTGTCTCTGCATACCGCAGCACGCGACATAGCTTTGCAGACGATAAGTACAACCGTTTCAGAGAGGAGAGCGGCCAATGTGACGATCTGGCTTTAAGTGGATTCGTTAACAAATGACGAAAACAGAAGGATTTCTCAGGTTTTTACTACATATGTACACTTTTCACATTCTCCCGTGCAACTCGGCTGCTAGTCCTCCTTTCATGCAGAATCTTAAGGTCCTAGCTCACCTCCAATGCACCAAAGCCAGCTAAAAAGTCAATAATCGATACCTAAAACTTGAATTGTACTACTTCTTACTGGCTATTACATCATCTTAGAAGCTTCATCTGTGTTCTACTATGGTGCTTTTAGTGTCTCCGCATACCGCAGCACGCGACATAGCTTTGCAGACGATAAGTACAACCGTTTCAGAGAGAAGAGCGGCCAATGTGACGATCTGGCATTAAGTCGATTCGATAACAAATGACGAAAACGGACGGTTTTCTCAGGTTTTTACTACATATGAACACTTTTCACATTCTCCCGTGCAATTCGGCTGCTAGTCCTCCGTTCATGCAGAATCTTAAGGTCCTAGCTCATGTCCAAGGCACCAAAGCCAGCTAAAAAGTCAATGATCGATACCTAAAACTTGAGTTGTACTAATTCTTACTGGCTATTACATCATCTTAGAAGCTTCATCTGTGTTCTACTATGGTGCTTTTAGTGTCTCCGCATACCGCAGCACGCGACATAGCTTTCAGACGAAAAGTACAACCGTTTCAGATAGAAGAGCGGCCAATGTGATGAACTGGCTTTAAGTCGATTCGATAACAAATGACGAAAACGGACGGATTTCTCAGGTTTTTACTACATATGAACACTTTTCACATCCTCCCGTGCAACTCGGCTGCTAGTCCTCCTTTCATGCAGAATCTTATGGTAATAGCTCATGTCCAAGGCACCAAAGCCAGCTAAAAAGTCAATAATCGATACCTAAAACTTGAGTTGTACTACTTCTTACTGGCTGTTACATCATCTTAGAAGCTTCATCTGTGTTCTAGTATGGTGCTTTTAGTGTCTCCACATACCGCAGCACGCGACATAGCTTTGCAGACGATATGTACAACCGTTTCAGAGAGAAGAGATGCCAATGTGACGACCTGGCTTTAAGTCGATTCCATAAAAAATGACGAAAACGGACGGATTTCTCAGGTTTTTACTACATATGAACACTTTTCACAATCTCCCGTGCAATTCGGCTGCTAGTCCTCCTTTCATGCAGAATCTTAAGGTCCTAGCTCATGTGCAAGGCACCAAAGCCAGCTAAACACTTAATAATCGATACCTAAAACTGGTATTGTACTAATTCTTACTGGCTATTACATCATCTTAGAAGCTTCATCTGTGTTCCACTATGGTGCTTTTAGTGTCTCCACGTACCGCAGCACGAGACATAGCTTTGCAGACGATAAGTACAACCGTTTCAGAGAGAAGAGCGGCCAATGTCACGATCTGGCTTTAGGTCGATTCGATAACAAATGACGAAAACGTAAGGATTTCTCAGGTTTTTACTACATATGAACACTTTTCATATTCTCCCAGGCAAGTCAGCTGCTAGTCCTCCTTTCATGCAGAATCTTAAGGTCCTAGCTCATGTCCAAGGCACGAAAGCCAGCTAAAAAGTCAATAATCGATACCTAAAACTTGAATTGTACTACCTCTTACTGGCTATTACATCAACTTAGAAGCTTCATCTGTGTTCCACTATGGTGCTTTCAGTGTCTCCACATACCGCAGCACTCGACATAGCTTTGCAGACGATAAGTACAACCGTTTCAGAGAGAAGAGCGGCCAATGTGACGATCTGGCTTTAAGACGATTCGATAACCAATGACGAAAACGTACATATTTCTCGGGTTTTTACTACATATGAACACTTTTCACATTCTCCCGTGCAAATCGGCCGCTAGTCCTCCTTTCATGCAGAATCTTAAGGTCCTAGCTCATGTCCAAGGCACCAAAGCCAGCTAAAAAGTCAATAATCGATATCTAAAATTTTAATTGTACTACTTCTTACTAGCTATTACATCAACTTAAAAGCTTCATCTGTGTTCTACTATGCTGCTTTTAGTGTCTCCGCATACTGCAGCAGGCGACATAGCTTTGCAGACGCTAAGTGCACCCGTTTCAGAGAGAAGAGCGCCCAATGTGACGATCAGGCTTAAAGTCGATTTGATAACAAACGACGAAAACCGACGGATTTCTCAGGTTTTTACTTCATATGAACACTTTTCACATTCTCCCGTGCAACTCGGCTGCTAGTCCTGCTTTCATGCAGAATCTTAAGGTCCTAGCTCATGTCCAAGGCACCAAAGCCAGCTAAAAATTCAATAATCGATACCTAAAACTGGAATTGTACTACTTCTTACTGGCTATTACATCAACTTAGAAGCTTCATCTGTGTTCTACTATGGTGCTTTTAGTGTCTCCGCATACCGCAGCAAGCGACATAGCTTTCAGACGATAAGTACATCCGTTTCAGAGAGAAGGGCGGACAATGTTACGATCTGGCCTTTAGTCGACTCGATAACAAAAGACGAAAACGGATGGATTTCTCAGGTTAATACTACATATGAGCACATTTCACATTCTCCCGTGCATCTCGGCTGCTAGTCCTCCTTCCATGCAGAATCTTAAGGTCCTAGCTCATGTCCAAGGCACCAAAGCCAGCTAAAAAGTCAATAATCGATACCTAAAACTTGAATTGTACTACCTCTTACTGGCTATTACATCAACTTAGAAGCTTCATCTGTGTTCTACTATGGTGCTTGAAGTGTCTCCACATACCGCAGCACTCGACATAGCTTTGCATACGATAAGTACAACCGTTTCAGAGAGAAGAGCGGCCAATGTGACGATATGGCTTTAAGTCGATTCGATAACAAATGACGAAAACGGACGGATTTCTCGGGTTTTTACTACATATGAACACTTTTCACATTCTCACGTGCAACGCGGCTGCTAGTCCTCCTTTCATGCAGAATCTTAAGGTCCTAGCTCATGTTCAAGGCACCAAAGCCAGCTATAAAGTCAATAATCGATACCTAAAACTTGAATTGTACTACTTCTTACTGGCTATTACATCAACTTAGAAGCTTCATCTGTGTTCTACTATGGTGCTTTAAGTGTCTCCGCATACCACAGCACGCGACATAGCATTGCAGACGATAAGTACAACAGCGTCAGAGGGAAGAGCGGCCAATGTGACGATCTGGCTTTAAGTCGATTCCATAACAAATGACGAAAACGGACGGATTTCTCAGGTTTTTACTACATATGAACACTTTTCACATTCTCCCTTGCAACTCAGCTGCTAACCCTATTTCATTCAGAATCTTTAGTTCCTAGCTCATGTCCAAGGCACCAAAGCCAGCTAAAAGTCAATAATCGATACCTAAAACTTTTATTGTACTAATTGTTACTGGCTATTACATCATCTTAGAAGCTTCATCTGTGTTCTACTATGGTGCTTTTAGTGTCTCCGTATACCGCAGCACGCGACATAGCTTTCAGACGATAAGTACAACCGTTTCGGAGAGAAGAGCGGCCAATGTGACGATCTGGCTTTAAGTCGATTCGATAACAAATGACAAAACCGACGGACTTCTCAGGTTTTTACTACATATGAACACTTTTCACATTCTCCCGTGCAACTCGGCTGCTAGTCCTCCTTTCATGCAGAATCTTAAGGTCCTAGCCCATGTCCAAGGCACCAGAGCCAGCTAAAAAGTCAATAATCGATATCTAAAATTCCAATAGTACTACTTCTTACTAGCTATTACATCAACTTAGAAACTTCATCTGTGTTCTACAATGGTGCTTTTAGTGTCTCCGCATACCGCAGCACGCGACATAGCTTTGCAGACGATAAGTACAACCTTTTCAGAGAGAAGAGCAGCCAATGTCACGATCCGGTTTTAAGTCGATTCGATTACAAATTACGAAAATGGACGGATTTCTCAGGTCTTTACTACATATGAAAACTTTTCACATCCTCCCGTGCAACTCGGCTGCTAGTCCTCCTTTCATGCAGAGTCTTAAGGTCCTAGCTCATGTCCAAGGCACCAAATCCAGCTAAAAAGTCAATAATCGATACCTAAAACTTGAATTGTTCTACCTCTTACTAGCTATTACATCAACTTAGAAGCTTCATCTGTGTTCTACTATGGTGCTTTTAGTGTCTCCACATACCGCGGCACGCGACATAGCTTTGCAGACGATAAGTACAACCGTTTCAGAGAGAAGAGCGGCCAATGTGACGATCTGGCTTTAAGACGAATCGATAACCAATGTCGAAAACGTATGGATTTGTCAGGTTTTTACTACATATGAACTCTTTTCACATTCTCCCGTACAACTCGGCTGCTAGTCCTTCTTTCATGCAGAATCTTAAGGTCCTAGCTCATGTCCAAGGCACCATAGCCAGCTACAAAGTCAATAATCGATACCAAAAACTTGAATTTTACTACTTCTTACTGGCTATTACATCAACTTAGAAGCTTCATCTGTGTTCTACTATGGTGCATTTAGTGTCTCTGCATACCGCAGCACGCGACATAGCTTTGCAGACGATAAGTACAACCGTTTCAGAGAGGAGAGCGGCCAATGTGACGATCTGGCTTTAAGTGGATTCGTTAACAAATGACGAAAACAGAAGGATTTCTCAGGTTTTTACTACATATGTACACTTTTCACATTCTCCCGTGCAACTCGGCTGCTAGTCCTCCTTTCATGCAGAATCTTAAGGTCCTAGCTCACCTCCAATGCACCAAAGCCAGCTAAAAAGTCAATAATCGATACCTAAAACTTGAATTGTACTACTTCTTACTGGCTATTACATCATCTTAGAAGCTTCATCTGTGTTCTACTATGGTGCTTTTAGTGTCTCCGCATACCGCAGCACGCGACATAGCTTTGCAGACGATAAGTACAACCGTTTCAGAGAGAAGAGCGGCCAATGTGACGATCTGGCATTAAGTCGATTCGATAACAAATGACGAAAACGGACGGTTTTCTCAGGTTTTTACTACATATGAACACTTTTCACATTCTCCCGTGCAATTCGGCTGCTAGTCCTCCGTTCATGCAGAATCTTAAGGTCCTAGCTCATGTCCAAGGCACCAAAGCCAGCTAAAAAGTCAATGATCGATACCTAAAACTTGAGTTGTACTAATTCTTACTGGCTATTACATCATCTTAGAAGCTTCATCTGTGTTCTACTATGGTGCTTTTAGTGTCTCCGCATACCGCAGCACGCGACATAGCTTTCAGACGAAAAGTACAACCGTTTCAGATAGAAGAGCGGCCAATGTGATGATCTGGCTTTAAGTCGATTCGATAACAAATGACGAAAACGGACGGATTTCTCAGGTTTTTACTACATATGAACACTTTTCACATCCTCCCGTGCAACTCGGCTGCTAGTCCTCCTTTCATGCAGAATCTTATGGTAATAGCTCATGTCCAAGGCACCAAAGCCAGCTAAAAAGTCAATAATCGATACCTAAAACTTGAGTTGTACTACTTCTTACTGGCTGTTACATCATCTTAGAAGCTTCATCTGTGTTCTAGTATGGTGCTTTTAGTGTCTCCACATACCGCAGCACGCGACATAGCTTTGCAGACGATATGTACAACCGTTTCAGAGAGAAGAGATGCCAATGTGACGACCTGGCTTTAAGTCGATTCCATAAAAAATGACGAAAACGGACGGATTTCTCAGGTTTTTACTACATATGAACACTTTTCACAATCTCCCGTGCAATTCGGCTGCTAGTCCTCCTTTCATGCAGAATCTTAAGGTCCTAGCTCATGTGCAAGGCACCAAAGCCAGCTAAACACTTAATAATCGATACCTAAAACTGGTATTGTACTAATTCTTACTGGCTATTACATCATCTTAGAAGCTTCATCTGTGTTCTACTATGGTGCTTTTAGTGTCTCCGCATACCGCAGCACGCGACATAGCTTTGCAGACGATAAGTACAACAGTTTCAGAGAGAAGAGCGGCCAATGTGACGATCTGGCTTTAAGTCGATTCGATAACAAATGACGAAAACGGACGGATTTCTCAGGTTTTAACTACATATGAACACTTTTCACATTCTCCCATGCAATTCGGCTGCTAGTCCTGCTTTCATGCAGAATCTTAAGGTCCTAGCTCATGTCCAAGGCACCAAAGCCAGCTAAAAAGTCAATAATCGAAACCTAAAACTGGTATTGTACTAATTCTTACTGGCTATTACATCATCTTAGAAGCTTCATCTGTGTTCTACTATGGTCCTTTTAGTGTCTCTGCATACCGCAGCACGCGACATACCTTTCAGACGATAAGTACAACCGTTTCGGAGAGAAGAGCGGCCAATGTGACAATCTGGCTTTAAGTCGATTCGATAACAAATGACGAAAACGGACGGGTTTCTCAGGTTTTTACTACATATGAACACTTTTCACATTCTCCCGTGCAACTCGGCTGCTAGTCCCCCTTTCATGCAGATTCTTAAGGTCCTAGCTCTTGTCCAAGGCACCAAAGACAGCAAAAAAGTCAATAATCGATACCTAATACATGAATTTTACTACTTCTTACTGGCTATTACATCAACTTGGAAGCTTCATCTGTGTTCTACTATGGTGCTTTTAGTGTCTCCACATACCGCAGCACGCGACATAGCTTTGCAGACGATAAGTACAACCGTTTCAGAGAGAAGAGCGGCCAATGTTACGATCTGGCTTTAAGTCGATTCGATAACAAAAGACGAAAACGGACGGATTTCTCAGGTTAATACTACATAAGAACACTTTTCACATTCTCCCGTGCAACTTTTCTGCTAGTCCTCCTCTCATGCAGATTCGTAAGGACATAGCTAATGTCCAAGGCACCAAAGCCAGCTAAAAAGTCAATAATCGATATCTAAAATTTCAATTGTACTACTTCTTACTAGCTATTACATCAACTTAGAAGCTTCATCTGTGTTCTACTATGCTGCTTTTAGTGTCTCCGCATACTGCAGCACGCGACATAGGTTTGCAGACGATAAGTGCAACCGTTTCCGAGAGAAGAGCGCCCAATGTGACGATCAGGCTTTAAGTCGATTCGATAACAAACGACGAAAACGGACGGATTTCTCAGGTTTTTACTACATATGAACACTTTTCAAATTCTCCCGTGCAACTCGGCTGCTAGTCCTCCTTTCATGCAGAATCTTAAGGTCCTAGCTCATGTCCAAGGCACCAAAGTCAGCTAAAAAGTCAATAATCGATATCTAAAATTTCAATTGAACTACTTCTTACTAGCTATGACATCAACATAGAAGCTTCATCAGTGTTCTAGTATGGTGCTTTTAGTGTCTCCACATACCGCAGCACGCGACATAGCTTTGCAGACGATATGTACAACCGTTTCAGAGGGAAGAGATGCCAATGTGACGACCTGGCTTTAAGTCAATTCCGTAAGAAATGACGAAAACGGATGGATTTCTCAGGTTTTTACTACATATGAACACTTTTCACAATCTCCCGTGCAATTCGGCTGCTAGTCCTCCTTTCATGCAGAATCTTAAGGTCCTAGCTCATGTGCAAGGCACCAAGCCAGCTAAACACTTAATAATCGATACCTAAAACTGGTATTGTACTAATTCTTACTGGCTATTACATCATCTTAGAAGCTTCATCTGTGTTCTACTATGTTCCATTTAGTGTCTCTGCATACCGCAGCACGCGACATACCTTTCAGCCGATAAGTACAACCGTTTCGGAGAGAAGAGCGGCCAATGTGACAATCTGGCTTTAAGTCGATTCGATAACAAATGACGAAAACGGACGGGTTTCTCAGGTTTTTACTACATATGAACACTTTTCACATTCTCCCGTGCAACTCGGCTGCTAGTCCCCCTTTCATGCAGATTCTTAAGGTCCTAGCTCATGTCCAAGGCACCAAAGACAGCAAAAAAGTCAATAATCGATACCTAATACATGAATTTTACTACTTCTTACTGGCTATTACATCAACTTGGAAGCTTCATCTGTGTTCTACTATGGTGCTTTTAGTGTCTCCACATACCGCAGCACGCGACATAGCTTTGCAGACGATAAGTACAACCGTGTCAGAGAGAAGAGCGGCCAATGTTACGATCTGGCTTTAAGTCGATTCGATAACAAAAGACGAAAACGGACGGATTTCTCAGGTTAATACTACATATGAACACTTTTCACATTCTCCAGTGCAACTCGGCTGCTAGTCCTGCTTTCATGCAGAGTCTTAAGGTCCTAGCTCATGTCCAAGGCACCAAAGCCAGCTAAAAAGTCAATAATCGATACCTAAAACTGGAATTGTACGACTTCTTACTGGCTATTACATCAACTTAGAAGCTTCATCTGTGTTCTACTATGGTGCTTTTAGTGTCTCCACATACCGCAGCACGCGACATAGCTTTCAGACGATAAGTACAGCCGTTTCAGAGAGAAGGGCGGACAATGTTACGATCTGGCCTTTAGTCGACTCGATAACAAAAGACGAAAACGGACGGATTTCTCAGGTTAATACAACACATGAGCACATTTCACATTCTCCCGTGCAACTTTTCTGCTAGTCTCCCTCTCATGCAGGTTCTTAGGGTCCTAGCTCATGTCCAAGGCACCAAAGCCAGCTAAAAAGTCAATAATCGATACCTAAAACTTGACTTGTACTACTTCTTACTGGCTATTACATCAACTTAGAAGCTTCATCTGTGTCCTACTAAGGTGATTTTAGTGTCTCCACATACCGCAGCACGCGACATAGCTTTGCAGACGATAAGTACAACCGTTTCAGAGAGAAGACCGGCCAATGTGACGATCCGGCTTTAAGTCGATTCGGTAATATATGACGATAACGAACGGATTTCTCAGGTTTTTACTACATATGAACACTTTTCACATTCTCCCATGCATCTCGGCTGCTAGTCCTCCTTTCATGCAGAATCTTAAGGTCCTAGCTCATGTCCAAGGCACCAAAGCTAGCTAAAAATTTAATAATCGATACCTTAAACTTGAATTGTACTACCTCTTACTGGCTATTACATCAACTTATAAGCTTCATCTGTGTTCTACTATGGTGCTTTTAGTGTCTCCACATACCGCAGCAGTCGACATAGCTTTGCAGACGATAAGTACAACCGTTTCAAGAGAAGAGCTGCCAATGTGACGATCTGGCTTTAAGACGTTTTGATAACCAATGACGAAAACGTACGGATTTCTCGGGTTTTTACTACATGTGAACACTTTTCACTTTCTCCCGTGCAACTCGGCTGCTAGTCCTCCTTTCATGCAGAATCTTAAGGTCCTAGCTCATGTCCAAGGCACCAAAGCCAGCTAAAAAGTCAATAATCGATACCTAAAACTTGAGTTGTACTACTTCTTACTGGCTGTTACATCATCTTAGAAGCTTCATCTGTGTTCTTCTATGGTGCTTTTAGTGTCTCCGCATACCGCAGCACGCGACATAGCTTTGCAGACGATAATTACAACCGTTTCAGAGAGAAGAGCGGCCAATGTGACGATCTGGCATTAAGTCGATTCGATAACAAATGACGAAAACGGACGGATTTCTCAGGTTTTTACTACATATGAACACTTTTCACATTCTCCCGTGCAATTCGGATGCTAGTCCTCCTTTCATGCAGAATCTTAATGTCCTAGGTCATGTCCAAGGCAACAAAGCCAGCTAAAAAGTCAATAATCGATACCTAAAACTGGTATTGTACTAATTCTTACTGGCTATTACATCATCTTAGAAGCTTCATCTGTGTTCTACTATGGTGCTTTTAGTGTCTCCGCATACCGCAGCACGCGACATAGCTTTCAGACGATAAGTACAACCGTTTCAAAGAGAAGAGCGGCCAATGTGACGATCTGTCTTTAAGTCGATTCAATAACAAATGACGAAAACGGACGGATTTCTCAGGTTTTTACTACATATGAACACTTTTCACATCCTCCCGTGCAATTCGGCTGCTAGTCCTCCTTTCATGCACAATCTTAAGGTCCTAGCTCATGTCCAAGGCACCAAAGCCAGCTAAAAAGTCAATAATCGATACCTAAAACTTGAGTTGTACTAATTCTTACTGGCTATTACATCATCTTAGAAGCTTCATCTGTGTTCTGCTATGGTGCTTTTAGTGTCTCCGCATACCGCAGCACGCGACATAGCTTTCAGACGATAAGTACAACCGTTTCAGAGAGAAGAGCGGCCAATGTGATGATCTGGCTTTAAGTCGATTCGATAACAAATGACGAAAACGGACGGATTTCTCAGGTTTTTACTACATATGAACACTTTTCACATTCTCCCGTGTAACTTGGCAGCTAGTCCTTCTTTCATGCAGAGTCTTATGGTCCTAGCTCATGTCCAAGTCACCAAAGCCAGCTAAAAAGTCAATAATCGATACCTAAAACTGGTATTGTACTAATTCTTACTGGCTATTACATCATCTTAGAAGCTTCATCTGTGTTCTACTATGGTGCTTTTAGTGTCTCCGCATACCGCAGCACGCGACATAGCTTTGCAGACGATAAGTACAACAGTTTCAGAGAGAAGAGCGGCCAATGTGACGATCTGGCTTTAAGTCGATTCGATAACAAATGACGAAAACGGACGGATTTCTCAGGTTTTAACTACATATGAACACTTTTCACATTCTCCCATGCAATTCGGCTGCTAGTCCTGCTTTCATGCAGAATCTTAAGGTCCTAGCTCATGTCCAAGGCACCAAAGCCAGCTAAAAAGTCAATAATCGATACCTAAAACTGGTATTGTACTAATTCTTACTGGCTATTACATCATCTTAGAAGCTTCATCTGTGTTCTACTATGGTCCTTTTAGTGTCTCTGCATACCGCAGCACGCGACATACCTTTCAGACGATAAGTACAACCGTTTCGGAGAGAAGAGCGGCCAATGTGACAATCTGGCTTTAAGTCGATTCGATAACAAATGACGAAAACGGACGGGTTTCTCAGGTTTTTACTACATATGAACACTTTTCACATTCTCCCGTGCAACTCGGCTGCTAGTCCCCCTTTCATGCAGATTCTTAAGGTCCTAGCTCATGTCCAAGGCACCAAAGACAGCAAAAAAGTCAATAATCGATACCTAAAACTTGAATTTTACTACTTCTTACTGGCTATTACATCGACTTGGAAGCTTCTTCTGTGTTCTACTATGCTGCTTTTAGTGTCTCCGCATACTGCAGCACGCGACATAGGTTTGCAGACGATAAGTGCAACCGTTTCCGAGAGAAGAGCGCCCAATGTGACGATCTGGCTTTAAGTCGATTCGATAACAAATGACGAAAACGGACGGATTTCTCAGGTTTTTACTACATATGAACACTTTTCACATTCTCCCGTGCAACTTTTCTGCTAGTTTCCCTCTCATGCAGATTCTTAGGGTCCTAGCTCATGTCCAAGGCACCAAAGCCAGCTAAAAAGTCAATAATCGATACCTAAAACTTGACTTGTACTACTTCTTACTGGCTATTACATCAACTTAGAAGCTTCATCTGTGTCCTACTAAGGTGATTTTAGTGTCTCCACATACCGCAGCACGCGACATAGCTTTGCAGACGATAAGTACAACCGTTTCAGAGAGAAGACCGGCCAATGTGACGATCCGGCTTTAAGTCGATTCGGTAATTTATGACGATAACGAACGGGTTTCTCAGGTTTTTACTACATATGAACACTTTTCACATTCTCCCATGCATCTCGGCTGCTAGTCCTCCTTTCATGCAGAATCTTAAGGTCCTAGCTCATGTCCAAGGCACCAAAGCTAGCTAAAAATTTAATAATCGATACCTTAAACTTGAATTGTACTACCTCTTACTGGCTATTACATCAACTTATATGCTTCATCTGTGTTCTACTATGGTGCTTTTAGTGTCTCCACATACCGCAGCAGTCGACATAGCTTTGCAGACGATAAGTACAACCGTTTCAGAGAGAAGAGCTGCCAATGTGACGATCTGGCTTTAAGACGATTCGATAACCAATGACGAAAACGTACGGATTTCTCGGGTTTTTACTACATGTGAACACTTTTTACTTTCTCCCGTGCAACTCGGCTGCTAGCCCTCCTTTCATGCAGAATCTTAAGGTCCTAGCTCATGTCCAAGGCACCAAAGCCAGCTAAAAAGTCAATAATCGATATCTAAAATTTCAATTGTACTACTTCTTACTAGCTATTACATCAACTTAGAAGCTTCATCTGTGTTCTACTATGCTGCTTTTAGTGTCTCCGCATACTGCAGCACGCGACATAGCTTTGCAGACGATAAGTGCAACCGTTTCAGTGAGAAGAGCGCCCAATGTGACGATCAGGCTTTAAGTCGATTCGATAACAAACGACGAAAACGGACGGATTTCTCAGGTTACAACTACATATTAACACATTTCACATTCTCCCGTGCAACTTTTCTGCTAGTCCTCCTCCCATGCAGATTCGTAAGGTCATAGCTCATGTCCAAGGCACCAAAGCCAGCTAAAAAGTCAATAATCGATACCTAAAACATGAATTGTACTACTTCTTACTATTTATTACATCAACTTAGAAGCTTCATCTGTGTTCTACTATGGTGCTTTTAGTGTCTCCACATGAAGCAGCACGCGACATACCTTTGCAGACGATAAGTACAACCGTTTCAGAGAGAAGAGCAGCCAATGTGACGATCTGGCTTTAAGACGAATCGATAACCAATGACGAAAACGTATGGATTTCTCAGGTTTTTACTACATATGAACACTTTTCACATTCTCCCGTGCAACTCGGCTGCTAGTCCTCCTTTCATGCCGAATCTTATGGTCCTAGCTCATGTCCAAGGCACCAAAGCCAGCTAAAAAGTCAATAATCGATACCTAAAACTTGAGTTGTACTACTTCTTACTGGCTATTACATCAACTTAGAAGCTTCATCTGTGTTCTGCTATGGTGCTTTTAGAGACTCCACATACCGCAGCACTGCGACATAGCTTTGCAGACGATAAGTACAACCGTTTCAGAGAGAAGAGCGGCAAATGTGACGATCTTGCTTTAAGTCGATTCGATAACAAATGACGAAAACGGACGGATTTCACAGTTTTTTACTACATATGAACACTTTTCACATTCTCACGTGCAAGGCGGCTGCTAGTCCTCCTTTCATGCATAATCTTAAGGTCCTAGCTCATGTCCAAGGCACCAAAGCCAGCTAAAAAGTCAATAATCGATATCTAAAATTTCAATTGTACTACTTCTTACTAGCTATGACATCAACATAGAAGCTTCATCTGTGTTCTAGTATGGTGCTTTTAGTGTCTCCACATACCGCAGCACGCGACATAGCTTTGCAGACGATATGTACAACCGTTTCAGAGAGAAGAGATGCCAATGTGACGACCTGGCTTTAAGTCGATTCCATAAAAAATGACGAAAACGGACGGATTTCTCAGGTTTTTACTACATATGAACACTTTTCACAATCTCCCGTGCAATTCGGCTGCTAGTCCTCTTTTCATGCAGAATCTTAAGGTCCTAGCTCATGTCCAAGGCACCAAAGCCAGCTAAAAAGTCAATAGTCGATACCTAAAACTGGTATAGTACTAATTCTTACTGGCTATTACATCATCTTAGAAGCTTCATCTGTGTTCTACTATGGTCCTTTTAGTGTCTCTGCATACCGCAGCACGCGACATAAGTTTCAGACTATAAGTACAACCGTTTCGGAGAGAAGAGCGGCCAATGTGACGATCTGGCTTTAAGTCGATTCGATAACAAATGACGAAAACGGACGGGTTTCTCAGGTTTTTACTATATATGAACACTTTTCACATTCTCCCGTGCAACTCGGCTGCTAGTCCCCCTTTCATGCATATTCTTAAGGGCCTAGCTCATGTCCAAGGCACCAAAGCCAGCTAAAAAGTCAATAATCGATATCTAAAATTTAAATTGTACTACTTCTTACTAGCTATTACATCAACTTAGAAGCTTCATCTGTGTTCTACTATGGTGCTTTTAGTGTCTCCACATACCGCAGCACGCGACATAGCTTTGCAGACGATAAGTACAACCGTTTCAGAGAGAAGAGCGGCCAATGTGACGATCTGGCTTTAAGTCGATTCGATAACAAAAGACGAAAACGGACGGATTTCTCAGGTTGATACTACATATTAACACTTTTCACATTCTCCCGTTCAACTCGGCTGCTAGTCCTCCTTTCATGCCGAATCTAAAGGTCCTAGCTCATGTCCAAGGCACCAAAGCCAGCAAAAAGTCAATAATCGATATCTAAAATTTCAATTGTACTACTTCTTACTAGCTATTACATCAACTTAGAAGCTTAATCTGTGTTCTACTATGGTGCTTTTAGTGTCTCCGCATACTGCAGCACGCGACATAGCTTTGCAGACGATAAGTGCAACCGTTTCAGAGAAAAGGGCGGCCAATGTCACGATCTGGTTTAGGTCGATTCGATAACAAATGACGAAAACGGAAGGATTTCTCAGGTTTTTACTACATATGAACACTTTTCATATTCTCCCAGGCAAGTCAGCTGCTAGTCCTCCTTTCATGCAGAATCTTAAGGTCCTAGCTCATGTCCAAGTCACGAAAGCCAGCTAAAACGTCAATAATCGATACCTAAAACTTGAATTGTACTACCTCTTACTGGCTATTACATCAACTTAGAAGCTTCATCTGTGTTCTACTATGGTGATATTAGTGTCTCCACATACCGCAGCACTCGACATAGCTTTGCAGACGATAAGTACAAGCGTTTCAGAGAGAAGAGCGGCCAATATGACGATCTGGCTTTAAGACGATTCGATAACCAATGACGTAAACGTACGGATTTCTCAGGTTTTTACTACATATGAACACTTTTCATATTGTCCCGTGCAACTCGGCTGCTAGTCCTCCTTTCATGCAGAATCTTAAGGTCCTAGCTCATGTCCAAGGCACCAAAGCCAGCTAAAAAGTCACTAATCGATATCTAAAATTTCAATTGTACTACTTCTTACTAGCTATTACATCAACTTAGAAGCTTCATCTGTGTTCTACTATGCTGCTTTTAGTGTCTCCGCATACTGCAGCACGCGACATAGCTTTGCAGACGATAAGTGCAACCGTTTCAGAGAGAAGAGCGCCCAATGTGACGATCAGGCTTTAAGTCGATTCGATAACAAACGACGAAAACGGATTTCTCAGGTTTTTACTACATATGAACACTTTTCACATTCTCCAGTGCAACTCGGCTGCTAGTCCTGTTTTCATGCAGAATCTTAAGGTCCTAGCTCATGTCCAAGGCACCAAAGCCAGCTAAATAGTCAATAATCGATATATAAAACTGGAATTGTACTACTTCTTACTGGCTATTACATCAACTTAGAAGCTTCATCTGTGTTCTACTATGGTGCTTTTAGTGTCTCCACATACCGCAGCACGCGACATAGCTTTCAGACGATAAGTACAGCCGTTTTAGAGAGAAGGGCGGACAATGTTACGATCTGGCCTTTAGTCGACTCGATAACAAAAGACGAAAACGGACGGATTTCTCAGGTTAATACTACATATGAGCACATTTCACATTCTCCCGTGCAACTTTTCTGCTAGTCTCCCTCTCATGCAGATTCTTAGGGTCCTAGCTCATGTCCAAGGCACCAAAGCCAGCTAAAAAGTCAATAATCGATACCTAAAACTTGAATTGTACTACTTCTTACTGGCCATTACATCAACTTAGAAGCTTCATCTGTGTCCTACTATGGTGCTTTTAGTGTCTCCACATACCGCAGCACTCGACATAGCTTTGCACACGATAAGTACAACCGTTTCTGAGAGAAGAGTGGCCAATGTGACGATCTGGCTTTAAGTCGATTCGATAACTAATGACGAAAACGGTCGGATTTCTCAGGTTTTTACTACATATGAACACTTTTCACATTCTCACGTGCAAGGCGGCTGTTAGTCCTCCTTTCATGCAGAATCTTAAGGTCCTAGCTCATGTCCAAGGCACCAAAGCCAGCTAAAAAGTCTATAATCGATACCTAAAACTTGACTTGTACTACTTCTTACTGGCTATTACATCAACTTAGAATCTTCATCTGTGTTCTACTATGGTGCTTTTAGTGTCTCCACATACCGCAGCACGCGACATAGCTTTCAGACGATAAGTACAGCCGTTTCAGAGAGAAGGGCGGAAAATGTTACGATCTGGCCTTTAGTCGACTCGATAACAAAAAACGAAAACGGACGGATTTCTCAGGTTAATACTACAAATGAGCACATTTCACATTCTCCCGTGCAGCTTTTCTGCTAGTCTCCCTCTCATGCAGATTCTTAGGGTCCTAGCTCATGTCCAAGGCACCAAAGCCAGCTAAAAAGTGAATAATCGATACCTAAAACTTGAATTGTACTACTTCTTACTGGCTATTACATCTACTTAGAAGCTTCATCTGTGTCCTACTAAGGTGATTTTAGTGTCTCCACATACCGCAGCACGCGACATAGCTTTGCAGACGATAAGTACAACCGTTTCAGAGAGAAGAGCGGCCAATGTGACGATCCGGCTTTAAGTCGATTCGGTAATATATGGCGATAACGAACGGATTTCTCAGGTTTTTACTACATATGAACACTTTTCACATTATCCCATGCAATTCGGCTGCTAGTCCTATTTTCATGCAGATTCTTAAAGTCCTAGCTCATGTCTAAGGCACCTAAGCCAGCTAAAAATTCAATAATCGATACCTAAAACTTGAATTGTACTACTTCTTACTATTTATTACATCAACTTAGAAGCTTCATCTGTGTTCTACTATGGTGCTTTTAGTGTCTAAACATGAAGCAGCACGCGACATAGCTTTGCAGACGATAAGTACAACCGTTTCAGAGAGAAGAGCAGCCAATGTGACGATCTGGCTTTAAGACGAATCGATAACCAATGACGAAAACGTATGGATTTCTCAGGTTTTTACTACATATGAACACTTTTCACATTCTCCCGTACAACTCGGCTGCTAGTCCTTCTTTCATGCAGAATCTTAAGGTCCTAGCTCATGTCCAAGGCACCAAAGCCAACTACAAAGTCAATAATCGATACCTAAAACTTGAATTGTACTACTTCTTACTGGCTATTACATCAACTTAGAAGCTTGATCTGTGTTCTACTATGGTGCTTTTAGTGTCTCCGCATACCGCAGAACGCGACATAGCTTTGCAGACGATAAGTACAACCTTTTCAGAGAGGAGAGCGGCCAATGTGACGATCTGGCTTTAAGTCGATTCGTTAACAAATGACGATGGCGAACGGATCTCTCAGGTTTTTACTACATATGAACACTTTTCACAATCTCCCGTGCAACTTTTCTGCTAGTCCTCCTCTCATGCAGATTCGTAAGGTCATAGCTCATGTCCAAGGCACCAAAGCCAGCTAAAAAGTCAATAATCGATACCTAAAACTTGAATTGTACTACTTCTTACTCTCTATAACATCATATTTGAAGCTTCATCTGTGTTCTACTATGGTGCTTTTAGTGTCTCCGCATACCGCAGCACGCGACATAGCTTTGCAGACGATAAGTACAACCGTTTCAGAGAGAAGAGCGGCCAATGTGACGATCTGGCTTTAAGTCGATTCGTTAACAAATGACGAAAACGGAAGGATTTCTCAGGTTTTTACTACATATGTACACTTTTCACATTCTCTCGTGCAACTCGGCTGCTAGTCCTTCTTTCATGCAGAATCTTAAGGTCCTAGCTCATGTCCAAGGCACCAAAGCCAGCTAAAACGTGAATAATCGATACCTAAAACTTGAATTGTACTACTTCTTACTGGCTATTACATCATCTTAGAAGCTTCATCTGTGTTCTACTATGGTGCTTTTAGTGTCTCCGCATACCGCAGCACGCGACATAGCTTTGCAGACGATAAGTACAACCGTTTCAGAGAGAAGAGCGGCCAATGTGACGATCTGGCTTTAAGTCGATTCGATAACAAATGACGAAAACGGACGGATGTCTCAGGTTTTTAATACATATGAACACTTTTCACATTCTCCCGTGCAACTCGGCTGCTAGTCCTCCTTTCATGCCGAATCATAAGGTCCTAGCTCATGTCCAAGGCACCAAAGCCAGCTAATAGTCAATAATCGATGATTAAAACTTGAATTGTACTACTTCTTACTGGCTATTACATCAACTTAGAAGCTTCATCTGTGTTCTACTATGGTGCTTTTAGTGTCTCCGCATACCGCAGCACGCGACATAGCTTTCAGACGATAAGTACAGCCGTTTCAGAGAGAAGGGCGGAAAATGTTACGATCTGGCCTTTAGTCGACTCGATAACAAAAAACGAAAACGGACGGATTTCTCAGGTTAATACTACATATGAGCACATTTCACATTCTCCCGTGCAACTTTTCTGCTAGTCTCCCTCTCATGCAGATTCTTAGGGTCCTAGCTCATGTCCAAGGCACCAAAGCCAGCTAAAAAGTGAATAATCGATACCTAAAACTTGAATTGTACTACTTCTTACTGGCTATTACATCTACTTAGAAGCTTCATCTGTGTCCTACTAAGGTGATTTTAGTGTCTCCACATACCGCAGCACGCGACATAGCTTTGCAGACGATAAGTACAACCGTTTCAGAGAGAAGAGCGGCCAATGTGACGATCTGGCTTTAAGTCGATTCAATAACAAATGACGAAAACGGACGGATTTCTCAGGTTTTTACTACATATGAACACTTTTCACATTCTCCCGTGCAACTCGGCTGCTAGTCCTTCTTTCATGCCGAATCATAAGGTCCTAGCTCATGTCCAAGGCACCAAAGCCAGCTAATAGTCAATAATCGATGATTAAAACTTGAATTGTACTACTTCTTACTGGCTATTACATCATCTTAGAAGCTTCATCTGTGTTCTACTATGGTGCATTTAGTGTCTCCGCATACCGCAGCACGCGACATAGCTTTGCAGACGATAAGTACAACCGTTTCAGAGAGAAGAGCGGCCAATGTGACGATCTGGCTTCAAGTCGATTCGATAACAAATGACGAAAACGGACGGATTTCTCAGGTTTTTACTACATATGAACACTTTTCACATTCTCCCGTGCAACTCGGCTGCTAGTCCTCCTTTCATGCCGAATCATAAGGTCCTAGCTCATGTCCAAGGCACCAAAGCCAGCTAATAGTCAATAATCGATGATTAAAACTTGAATTGTACTACTTCTTACTGGCTATTACATCAACTTAGAAGCTTCATCTGTGTTCTACTATGGTGCTTTTAGTGTCTCCGCATACCGCAGCACGCGACATAGCTTTCAGACGATAAGTACAGCCGTTTCAGAGAGAAGGGCGGAAAATGTTACGATCTGGCCTTTAGTCGACTCGATAACAAAAAACGAAAACGGACGGATTTCTCAGGTTAATACTACATATGAGCACATTTCACATTCTCCCGTGCAACTTTTCTGCTAGTCTCCCTCTCATGCATATTCTTAGGGTCCTAGCTCATGTCCAAGGCACCAAAGCCAGCTAAAAAGTGAATAATCGATACCTAAAACTTGAATTGTACTACTTCTTACTGGCTATTACATCTACTTAGAAGCTTCATCTGTGTCCTACTAAGGTGATTTTAGTGTCTCCACATACCGCAGCACGCGACATAGCTTTGCAGACGATAAGTACAACCGTTTCAGAGAGAAGAGCGGCCAATGTGACGATCCGGCTTTAAGTCGATTCGGTAATATATGGCGATAACGAACGGATTTCTCAGGTTTTTACTACATATGAACACTTTTCACATTATCCCATGCAATTCGGCTGCTAGTCCTATTTTCATGCAGATTCTTAAAGTCCTAGCTCATGTCTAAGGCACCTAAGCCAGCTAAAAATTCAATAATCGATACCTAAAACTTGAATTGTACTACTTCTTACTATTTATTACATCAACTTAGAAGCTTCATCTGTGTTCTACTATGGTGCTTTTAGTGTCTCCACATGAAGCAGCACGCGACATAGCTTTGCAGACGATAAGTACAACCGTTTCAGAGAGAAGAGCAGCCAATGTGACGATCTGGCTTTAAGACGAATCGATAACCAATGACGAAAACGTATGGATTTCTCAGGTTTTTACTACATATGAACACTTTTCACATTCTCCCGTACAACTTGGCTGCTAGTCCTTCTTTCATGCAGAATCTTAAGGTCCTAGCTCATGTCCAAGGCACCAAAGCCAACTACAAAGTCAATAATCGATACCTAAAACTTGAATTGTACTACTTCTTATTGGCTATTACATCAACTTAGAAGCTTGATCTGTGTTCTACTATGGTGCTTTTAGTGTCTCCGCATACCGCAGAACGCGACATAGCTTTGCAGACGATAAGTACAACCTTTTCAGAGAGGAGAGCGGCCAATGTGACGATCTGGCTTTAAGTCGATTCGTTAACAAATGACGATGGCGAACGGATCTCTCAGGTTTTTACTACATATGACCACTTTTCACAATCTCCCGTGCAACTTTTCTGCTAGTCCTCCTCTCATGCAGATTCGTAAGGTCATAGCTCATGTCCAAGGCACCAAAGCCAGCTAAAAAGTCAATAATCGATACCTAAAACTTGAATTGTACTACTTCTTACTCTCTTTAACATCAACTTAGAAGCTTCATCTGTGTTCTACTATGGTGCTTTTAGTGTCTCCGCATACCGCAGCACGCGACATAGCTTTCAGACGATAAGTACAGCCGCTTCAGAGAGAAGGGCGGAAAATGTTACGATCTGGCCTTTAGTCGACTCGATAACAAAAAACGAAAACGGACGGATTTCTCAGGTTAATACTACATATGAGCACATTTCACATTCTCCCGTGCAACTTTTCTGCTAGTCTCCCTCTCATGCAGATTCTTAGGGTCCTAGCTCATGTCCAAGGCACCAAAGCCAGCTAAAATGTCAATAATCGATACCTAAAACTTGAATTGTACTACTTCTTACTGGCTATTACATCAACTTAGAAGCTTCATCTGTGTCCTACTAAGGTGATTTTAGTGTCTCCACATACCGCAGCACGCGACATAGCTTTGCAGACGATAAGTACAACCGTTTCAGAGAGAAGAACGGCCAATGTGACGATCCGGCTTTAAGTCGATTCGGTAATATATGGCGATAACGAACGGATTTCTCAGGTTTTTACTACATATGAACACTTTTCACATTATCCCATGCAATTCGGATGCTAGTCCTATTTTCATGCAGAATCTTAAAGTCCTAGCTCATGTCTAAGGCCCCTAAGCCAGCTAAAAATTCAATAATCGATACCTAAAACTTGAATTGTACTACTTCTTACTATTTATTACATCAACTTAGAAGCTTTATCTGTATTCTACTATGGTGCTTTTAGTGTCTCCACATACCGCAGCACACAACATAGCTTTGCAGACGATAAGTACAACCGCTTCAGAGAGAAGAGCGGCCAATGTGACGATCTGGCTTTAAGTCGATTCGATAACAAATGACGAAAACGGACGGATTTCTCAGGTTTTTACTACATATGAACACTTTTCACAATCTCCCGTGCAATTCGGCTGCTAGTCCTCCTTTCATGCAGAATCTTAAGGTCCTAGCTCATGGAAAAGGCAACAAAGCAAGCTAAAAATTCAATAATCGATACCTAAAACTTGTGTTGTACTACTTCTTACTGGCTATTACATCAACTTAGAAGCTTCATCTGTGTTCTACTATGGTGCTTTTAGAGGCTTCACATACCGCAGCACGCGACATAGCTTTGCAGACGATAAGTACAACCGCTTCAGAGAGAAGAGCGGCCAATGTGACGATCTGGCTTTAAGTTGATTCGATAACAAATGACGAAAACGGACGGATTTCGCAGGTTTTTACTACATATGAACACTTTTCACATTCTCCCGTGCAACTCGGCAGCTAGTCCTCCGTTGATGCAGAATCTTAAGGTCCTAGCTCATGTCCAAGGCATCAAAGCCAGCTAAAAAGTCAATAATCGATATATAAAAATTTCAATTGTACTACTTCTTACTAGCTATTACATCAACTTAGAAGCCTCATCTGTGTTCTACTATGGTGCATTTAGTGTCTCCACATACCGCAGCACGCGACATAGCTTTGCAGACGAATTGTACAACCGTTTCAGAGAGAAGAACGGCCAATGTGACGATCTGGCTTTAAGTCGATTCGATAACAAATGACGAAAACGGACGGATTTCTCAGGTTTTTACTACATACGACCACTTTTCACATTCTCCCGTGCAACTCGGCTGCTAGTCCTCCTTTCATGCAGAATCTTAAGGCCCTAGCTCATGTCCAAGGCACCAAATCCAGCTAAAAGTCAATAATCGATACCTAAAACTTGAATTGTACTACTTCTTACTGGCTATTACATCAACTTAGAAGCTTCATCTGTGTCCTACTATGGTGATTTTAGTGTCTCCGCATATCGCAGCACGCGACATAGCTTTGCAGACGATAAGTACAACAGTTTCAGAGAGAAGAGCAGCCAATGTGACGATCTGGCTTGAAGTCGATTCGAAGACAAATGAAGATAACGAACGGATTTCTCAGGTTTTTACTACATATGAACACTTTTCACAATCTCCTGTGAAATTCGGCTGCTAGTCCTCCTTTCATGCAGAATCTTAAGGTCCTAGCTCATGTCCAAGGCACCAAAGCCAGCTAAAAAGTCAATAATCGATACCTAAAAGTTGAGTTGTACTACTTCTTACTGGCTATTACATCAACTTAGAAGCTTCTTCTGTGTTCTACTGTGGTGCTTTTAGAGTCTTCACAAACCGCAGCACGCGACATAGGTTTGCAGACGATAAGTACAACCGCTTCAGAGAGAAGAGCGGCCAATGTGACGATCTGGCTTTAAGTCGATTCGATAACAAATGACGAAAACGGACGGATTTCACAGGTTTTTACTACATATGAACACTTTTCACATTCTCCCGTGCAACTCGGCTGCTAGTCCTCCTTTGATGCAGAATCTTAAGGTCGTAGCTCATGTCCAAGGCACCAAAGCCAGCTAAAAGTCAATAATCGATGCCTAAAACTTGAATTGTACTACTTCTTACTGGCTATTACATCTACTTAGAAGCTTCATCTGTGTTCTACTATGGTGATTTTAGTGTCTCCGCATACCGCAGCATGCGACATAGCTTTGCAGACGATATGTACAACCGTTTCAGAGAGAAGAACGGCCAATGTGACGACCTGGCTTTAAGTCGATTCGATAACAAATGACGAAAACGGACGGATTTCTCAGGTTTTTACTACATATGAACACTTTTCATATTCTAACATGCAACTCGCTGCTAGTCCTCCTTTCATGCAGAATCTTAAAGTCCTAGCTCATGTCCAAGACATCAAAGCCAGCTAAAAAGTCAATAATCGATACCTAAAACTTGAATTGTACTATTTCTTACTGGTTATTACATCAACTTAAAAGCTTCATCTGTGTTCTACTGTGGTAGTTTTTGTGTCACCGCATACCGCAGCACGCGACATAGCTTTGTAGACGATAAGTACAACCGTTTCTGAGAGAAGAGCGGCCAATGTGACGATCTGGCTTTAAGTCGATTCGATAACAAATGACGTAAACGGACGGATTTCTCAGGTTTTTACTACATATGAACACTTTTCACATTCTTCCCAGCAACTCGGCTGCTAGTCCTCCTTTCATGCAGATTCTTAAGGTCCTAGCTTATGTCCAAGGCATCAAAGCCAGCTAAAAAGTCAATAATCGATACCTAAAACTTGAATTGTACTATTTCTTACTGGCTATTACATCAAATTAGAAGCTTCATCTGTGTTCTACTGTGGTAGTTTCAGTGTCTCCGCCTACCGCAGCATACGACATAGCTTTGCAGACGATAAGTACAACCGTTTCAGAGAGAAGAGCGGCCAATGTGACGATCTGGCTTTAAGTCGATTCGATAACAAATGACGAAAACGGACGGATTTCTCAGGTTTTTACTACATATGAACACTTTTCACATTCTCCCGTGCAACTCGGCTGCTAGTCCTCCTTTCATGCAGAATCTTAAGGTCCTAGCTCATGTCCAAGGCACCAAAGCCAGCTAAAAAGTCAATAATCGATACCAAAACTTGAATTGTAGTACTTCTTACTGGCTATTACATCAACTTAGAAGCTTCATCTGTGTTCTACTATGGTGCTTTTAGTGTCTCCGCATACCGCATCACGCGACATAGCTTTGCAGGCGATAAGTACAACCGTTTCAGAGAGAAGAGCGGCCAATGTGACGATCTGGCTTTAAGTCGATTCGATAACAAATGACGAAAACGGACGGATTTCTCAGGTTTTTACTACATATGAACACTTTTCACATTCTCCCATCCAACAAGGCTGCTAGTCCTCCTTTCATGCAGAATCTTAAGGTCCTAGCTCATGTCCAAGGCACCAAAGCCAGCTAAAAAGTCAATAATCGATACCTAAAACTATAATTGTACTACTACTTACTGGCTATTACATCATCATAGAAGCTTCATCTGTGTTCTACTATGGTGCTTTTAGTGTCTCCGCATACCGCAGCACGCGACATAGCTTTGCAGACGATAAGTACAACCGTTTCAGAGAGAAGAGCAGCCAATGTGAAGATCTGGCTTGAAGTCGATTCGAAGACAAATGACGACAACGAACTGATTTCTCAGGTTTTTACTACATATGAACACTTTTCACAATCTCCCGTGCAATTCGGCTGCTAGTCCTCCTTTCATGCAGAATCTTAAGGTCCTAGCTCATGTAAAAGGCACCAAAGCCAGCTAAAAAGTCAATAATCGATACCTAAAACTTGAGTTGTACTACTTCTTACTGGCTATTACATCAACTTAGAAGCTTCTTCTGTGTTCTACTATGGTGCTTTTAGAGTCTTCACATACCGCAGCACGCGACATAGGTTTGCAGACGATAAGTACAACCGCTTCAGAGAGAAGAGCGGCCAATGTGACGATCTGGCTTTAAGTCGATTCGATAACAAATGACGAAAACGGACGGATTTCACAGGTTTTTACTACATATGAACACTTTTCACATTCTCCCGTGCAACTCGGCTGCTAGTCCTCCTTTGATGCAGAATTTTAAGGTCGTAGCTCATGTCCAAGGCACCAAAGCCAGCTAAAAGTCAATAATCGATGCCTAAAACTTGAATTGTACTACTTCTTACTGGCTATTACATCTACTTAGAAGCTTCATCTGTGTTCTACTATGGTGATTTTAGTGTCTCCGCATACCGTAGCACGCGACATAGCTTTGCAGACGATATGTACAACCGTTTCAGAGAGAAGAACGACAATGTGACGACCTGGCTTTAAGTCGATTCGATAACAAATGAGGATAACGGACGGATTTCTCAGGTTTTTACTACATATGAACACTTTTCATATTCTAACATGCAACTCGCTGCTAGTCCTCCTTTCATGCAGAATCTTAAGGTCCTAGCTCATGTCCAAGGCACCAAAGCCAGCTAAAAAGTCAATAATCGATACCTAAAACTGGTATTGTATTAATTCTTACTGGCTATTACATCATCTTAGAAGCTTCATCTGTGTTCTACTATGGTGCTTTTAGTGTCCCCACATACCGCAGCACGCGACATAGCTTTCAGACGATAAGTACAACCGTTTCTGAGAGAAGAGCGGCCAATGTGACGACCTGGCTTTAAGTCGATTCGATAACAAATGACGAAAACGGACGGGTTTCTCAGGTTTTTACTACATATGAACACTTTTCACATTCTCCCGTTAAACTCGGCTGCTAGTCCTTCTTTCGTGCAGAATCTTAAGGTCCTAGCTCATGTCCAAGGCACCAAAGCCAGCTAAAAAGTCAATAATCGATACCTATAACTTGAATTGTACTACTTCTTACTGGTTATTACATCAACTTAGAAGCTTCATCTGTGTTCTACTATGGTGGTTTTTGTGTCTCCGCATACCGCAGCACGCGACATAGTTTTGCAGACGATAAGTACAACCGTTTCAGAGAGAAGAGCGGCCAATGTGACGATCTGGGTTTAAGTCGATTCGATAACAAATGACGAAAACGGACGGATTTCTCAGGTTTTTCCTACATATGAACACTTTTCACATTCTCGCGTGCAACTCGGCTGCTAGTCCTCCTTTCATGCAGAATCTTAAGGTCCTAGCTCATGTCCAAGGCACCAAAGCCAGCTAAAAAGTCAATAATCGATACCTAAAACTTGAATTGTAGTACTTCTTACTGGCTCTTACATCAACTTAGAAGCTTCATCTGTGTTCTACTATGGTGCTTTTAGTGTCTCCGCATACCGCATCACGCGACATAGCTTTGCAGGCGATAAGTACAACCGTTTCAGAGAGAAGAGCGGCCAATGTGACGATCTGGCTTTAAGTCGATTCGATAACAAATGACGAAAACGGAAGGATTTCTCAGGTTTTTACTACATATGAACACTTTTCACATTCTCCCGTGCAACTCGGCTGCTAGTCCTCCTTTCATGCAGAATCTTAAGGTCCTAGCCCATGTCCAAGGCACCAAAGCCAGCTAAAAAGTCAATAATCAGTACCTAAAACTTGAATTGTACTACTTCTTACTGGCTATTACATCAACTTAGAAGCTTAATCTGTGTTCTACTATGGTGCTTTTAGTGTCTCCGCATACCGCAGCACGCCACATAGCTTTGCAGACGATAAGTACAGCCGTTTCAGAGAGAAGAGCGGCCACGTGACGAACTGGCTGTAAGGCGATTCGATAACAAATGACGAAAACGGACGGATTTCTCAGGTTTTTACTACATATGAACACTTTTCATATTGTCCCGTGCAACTCGGCTGCTAGTCCTCCTTTCATGTAGAATCTTAAGGTCCTAGCTCATGTCCAAGGCACCAAATCCATCTAAGAAGTCAATAATCGATACCTAAAACTTGAATTGTACTACTTCTTACTGGCTATTACATCGACTTAGAAGCTTCATCTGTGTTCTACTATGGTGATTTTATTGTCTCCGCATACCGCAGCACGCGACTTAGCTTTGCAGACGATAAGTACAACCGTTTCAGAGAGAAGAGCGGCCAATGTGACGATCGGGCTTTAAGTCGATTCGATAACAAATCTACATCTACATCTACATCCGTACTCCGCAAGCCACCTGACGGTGTGTGGCGGAGGGTACCCTGAGTACCTCTATCGGTTCTCCCTTCTATTCCAGTCTCGTATTGTACGTGGAAAGAAGGATTGTCGGTATGCTTCTATGTGGGCTCCAATCTCTCTGATTTTATCCTCATGGTCTCTTCGCGAGATATACGTAGGAGGGAGCAATATACTGCTTGACTCTTCGGTGAAGGTATGTTCTCGAAACTTTAACAAAAGCCCGTACCGAGCTACTGAGCGTCTCTCCTGCAGAGTCTTCCACTGGAGTTTATCTATCATCTCCGTAACGCTTTCGCAATTACTAAATGATCCTGTAACGAAGCGCGCTGCTCTCCGTTGGATCTTCTCTATCTCTTCTATCCACCCTACCTGGTGCGGATCCCACACTGCTGAGCAGTATTCAAGCATTGGGCGAACAAGCGTACTGTAACCTACTTTCTTTGTTGTCGGATTGCATTTCCTTAGGATTCTTCCAATGAATCTCAGTCTGGCATCTGCTTTACCGACGATCAACTTCATATGATCATTCCATTTTAAATCACTCCTAATGCGTACTCCCAGATAATTTATGGAATTAACTGCTTCCAGTTGCTGACCTGCTATTTTGTAGCTAAATGATAAGGGACCTATCTTTCTATGTATTCGCATCACATTACACTTCGCTACATTGAGATTCAATTGCCATTCCGTGCACCATGCGTCAATTTGCTGCAGATCCTCCTGCATTTCAGTACAATTTTCCATTGTTGCAACCTTTCGATACACCACAGCATCATCTGCAAAAAGCCTCAGTGAACTTCCGATGTCATCCACCAGGTCATTTATGTATATTTTGAATAGCAACGGTCCTATGACACTCCCCTGCGGCACACCTGAAATCACTCTTACTTCGGAAGACTTCTCTCCATTGAGAATGACGTGCTGCGTTCTGTTATCTAGGAACTCCTCAATCCAATCACACAATTGATCTGATAGTCCGTATGCTCTTACTTTGTTCATTAAACGACTGTGGGGAACTGTGTCAAACGCCTTGCGGAAGTCAAGAAACACGGCATCTACCTGTGAACCCGTGTCTAAGGCCCTCTGAGTCTCGTGGACGAATAGCGCGAGCTGGGTTTCACACGATCGTCTTTTTCGAAACCCATGCTGATTCCTACAGAGTAGATTTCTAGTCTCCAGAAAAGACATTATACTCGAACATAATACGTGTTCCAAAATTCTACAACTGATCGACGTTAGAGATATAGGTCTATAGTTCTGCACATCTGTTCGACGTCCCTTCTTGAGAACGGGGATGACCTGTGCCCTTTTCCAATCCTTTGGAACGCTTCGCTCTTCTAGAGACCTACGGTACACCGCTGCAAGAAGGGGGGCAAGTTCCTTCGCGTACTCTGTGTAAAATCGAACTGGTATCCCATCAGGACCAGCGGCCTTTCCTCTTTTGAGCGATTTTAATTGTTTCTCTATCCCTCTGTCGTCTACTTCGATATCTACCATTTTGTCAACTGTGCGACAATCTAGAGAAGGAAGCACAGTGCAGTCTTCCTCTGTGAAACAGCTTTGGAAGAAGACATTTAGTAATTCGGCCTTTAGTCTGTCATCCTCTGTTTCAGTACCATTTTGGTCACAGAGTGTCTGGACATTTTGTTTTGATCCACCTACCGCTTTGACATAGGACCAAAATTTCTTAGGATTTTCTGCCAAGTCAGTACATAGAACTTTACTTTCGAATTCATTGAAAGCCTCTCGCATAGCCCTCCTCACACTACATTTCGCTTCGCGTAAATTTTGTTTGTCTGCAAGGCTTTGGCTATGTTTATGTTTGCTGTGAAGTTCCCTTTGCTTCCGCAGCAGTTTTCTAACTCGGTTGTTGTACCACGGTGGCTCTTTTCCATCTCTTACGATCTTGCTTGGCACATACTCATCTAACGCATATTGTACCATGGTTTTGAACTTCGTCCACTGATGCTCAACACTATCTGTACTTGAGACAAAACTTGTGTGTTGAGCCATCAAGTACTCTGAAATCTGCTTTTTGTCACTTTTGCTAAACAGAAAAATCTTCCTACCTTTTTTAATATTTCTATTTACGGCTGAAATCATCGATGCAATAACCGCTTTATGATCGCTGATTCCCTGTTCTGCATTAACTGATTCAAATAGTTCGGGTCTGTTTGTCACCAGAAGGTCTAATATGTTATCGCCACGAGTCGGTTCTCTGTTTAATTGCTCAAGGTAGTTTTCAGATAAAGCACTTAAAAATATTTCACTGGATTCTTTGTCCCTGCCACCCGTTATGAACGTTTGAGTCTCCCAGTCTATATCCGGCAAATTAAAATCTCCACCCAGAACTATAACATGGTGGGGAAATCTACTCGAAATATTTTCCAAATTATTCTTCAGGTGCTGAGCCACAACAGCTGCTGAGCCCGGGGGCCTATAGAGACATCCAATTACCATGTCTGAGCCTGCTTTAACCGTGACCTTCACCCAAATCATTTCACAATTCGAATCTCCGTCAATTTCCTTCGATACTATTGCACTTCTTATCGCTATAAACACGCCTCCCCCTTCACTGTCCAGCCTATCTCTGCGGTATACATTCCAATCAGAGTTTAGGATTTCATTACTGTTTACGTCTGGTTTCAGCCAACTTTCTGTTCCTAGTACTATATGGGCGTTGTGACCGTTTATTAATGAGAGCAGTTCTGGGACCTTTCTATAGACGCTCCTGCAGTTTACTATTAGCACATTAATATTGTTATTCCTTGTTGCATTTTGCGTACTCCTGCCTTGCCGCGTCTCAGGAGGCGTCTTGTCGGGCCTAGGGAGGGAATTCTCTAACCTAAAAAAACCCCATGTGCACTCCACACGTACTCCGCTACCCTCGTAGCCGCTTCCGGCGTGTAGTGCACGAGTGACCTATTCAGGGGGACCCTACATTTCTCCACCCGATAGCGGAGGTCGAGAAATTTGCACCCCAGCTCTCCGCAGAATCGTCTGAGCCTCTGGTTTAAGCCTTCCACTCGGCTCCAAACCAGAGGACCGCGATCGGTTCTCGGAACGATACTACAAATAGTTAGCTCTGATTCCACCCCGCGAGCGAGGCTTTCCACCTTCACCAACTCCGCCAACCGCCTGTACGAACTGAGGATGACCTCTGAACCCAGACGGCAAGAGTCATTGGTGCCGACATGAGCAACAATTTGCAGTCGGGTGCACCCAGTGCTCTCTATCGCCGCCGGTAGGGCCTCCTCCACATCTCGGATGAGACCCCCCGGCAAGCAGACAGAGTGAACACTGGCCTTCTTCCCCGACGAAAACGGACGGATTTCTCAGGTTTCTACTACATATGAACACATTTCACATTCTCCCGTGCAACGCGGCTGCTAGTCCTCCTTTCATGCAGAATCTTAAGGTCCCAGCTCATGTCCAAGGCACCAAAGCCAGCTAAAAAGTAAATAATCAGAACCTAAAACTTGAATTGTACTACTTCTTACTGGCTATTACATCAACTTAGAAGCTTCATCTGTGTTCTACTATGGTGCTTTTAGTGTCTCCGCATAACGTAGCACCTGACATAGCTTTGCAGACGATAAGTACAACCGTTTCAGAGAGAAGAGCGGCAATGTGACGATCTGGCTTTAAGTCGATTCCATAACAAATGACGAAAACGGACGGATTTCTCAGGTTTTTACTACATATGAACACTTTTCACATTCTCCCGTGCAACTCGGCTGCTAATCCTCCTTTCATGCAGAATCTTAAGGTCCTAGCTCATGTCCAAGGCACCAAAGCCAGCTAAAATGTCAATAATCGATACCTAAAACTTGAATTGTACTACTTCTTACTGGCTATTACATCAACTTAGAAGCTTGATCTGTGTTCTACTATGCTGCTTTTAGTGTCGCCGCATTCCGCAGCACGCGACATAGCTTTGCAGACGATAAGTACAACCGTTTCAGAGAGAAGAGCGGCCAATGTGACGATCTGGCTTTAAGTCGATTCGATAACAAATGTCGAAAACGAACGGATTTCTCAGGTTTTTCCTACATATGAACACTTTTCACATTCTACCGTGGAACTCCGCTGCTGGTCCTCGTTTCATGCAGAATCTTAAGGTCCTAGCTCATGTCCAAGGCACCAAAGCCAGCTAAAAAGTCAATAATCGATACCTAAAACGTAAATTGTACTACTTCTTACTGGCTATTACACAACTTAGAAGCTTCATCTGTGTTCCACTATGGTGACTTTAGTGTCTCCGCATAACGCAGCACGCGGCATAGCTTTGCAGACGATAAGTACAACCGTTTCAGAGAGAAGAGCGGCCAATGTGACGATCTGGCTTTAAGTCGATTCGATAACAAATGACGAAAACGGACGTATTTCTCAGATTTTTGCTACATATGAACACCTTTCACATTCTTTCGTGCAACTCGGCTGCTAGTCATCCTTTCATGCAGAATCTTAAGGTCCTAGCTCATGTCCAAGGCACCAAAGCCAGCTAAAATGTCAATAATCGATACCTAAAACTTGAATTGTACTACTTCTTACTGGCTATTACATCAACTTAGAAGCTTCATCTGTATTCTACTATGGTGCTTTTAGTGTCTCCGCATACCGCAGCACGCGACATAGCTTTGCAGACGATAAGTACAACCGTTTCAGAGAGAAGAGTGGCCAATGTGACGATCTGGCCTTAAGTCGATTCGATAACAAATAACGAAAACGTATGGATTTCTCAGGTTTTTACTACATATGAACACTTCTCACATTCTCCCGTACAACTCGCCTGCTAGTCCTCCTTTCATGCAGAATCTTAAGGTACCAGCTCATGTCCAAGGCACCAAAGCCAGCTAAAAAGTATTTAATGATAACCTAAAACTTGAATTGTACTACTTCTTACTGGCTATTACATCAAATTAGAAGCTTCATCTGTGTTCTACTATGGTGCTCTTAGTGTCTCCGCATAACGCAGCACGCGACACAGCTTTGCAGACGATAAGTACAACCGTTTCAGAGAGAAGAGCGGCATTGTGACGATCTGGCTTTAAGTCGATTCCTTAACAAATGACGAAAACGGACGGATTTCTCTGGTTTTTACTACATATGAAGACTTTTCACATTCTCCCGTACAACTCGGCTGCTAATCCTCCTTTCATGCAGAATCTTAAGGTCCTAGCTTATGTCCAAGGCTCCAAAGCCAGCTAAAATGTCAATAATCGATACCTAAAACTTGAATTGTACTACTTCTTACTGGCTATTACATCAACTTAGAAGTTTCATCTGTGTTCTACTATGGTGCTTTTAGTGTCTCCGCATACCGCAGCACGCGACATAGCTTTGCAGACGATAAGTACAACCGTTTCAGAGAGAAGAGCGGCCAATGTGACGATCTGGCTTTAAGTCGATTCGATAACAAATGACAAAAACGGACGGATTTCTCAGGTTTTTACTACATATGAACACTTTTCACATTCTCCCGTGGAACTCCGCTGCTGGTCCTCCTTTCATGCAGAATCTTATGGTCCTAGATCATGTCCAAGGCACCAAAGCCAGCTAAAAAGTCAATAATCGATACCTAAAACTTGAATAGTACTACTTCTTACTGGCTATTACATAAACTTAGAAGCTTCATCTGTGTTCTACTATGGTGCTTTTAGTGTCTCCGCATAACGCAGCACGCGACATAGCTTTGCAGACGATAAGTACAACCGTTTCAGAGAGAAGAGCGGCAATGTGACGATCTGGCTTTAATTCGATTCCATAACAAATGACGAAAACGGACGTATTTCTCAGGTTTTTACTACATATGAAGACTTTTCACATTCTCCCGTACAACTCGGCTGCTAATCCTCCTTTCATGCAGAATCTTAAGGTCCTAGCTTATGTCCAAGGCACCAAAGCCAGCTAAAATGTCAATAATCGATACCTAAAACTTGAATCGTACTAATTCTTACTGGCTATTACATCAACTTAGAAGCTTCATCTGTGTTCTACTATGGTGCTTCTAGTGTCTCCACATACCGCAGCACGCGACATAGGTTTGCAGACGATAAGTACAACCGTTTCAGAGAGAAGAGCGGCCAATATGACGATCTGGCTTTGATTCCATACCAAATGACGAAAACGGACGGATTTCTCAGGTTTTTACTACATATGAACACTTTTCACATTCTCCCATGCAACGCGGCTGCTAGTCCTCGTTTCATACTGAATCTTAAGGTCCAAGCTCATGTCCAGGGCATCAAAGCCAGCTAAAAAGCCAATAGCCGATACCTAAAACTTGAATTGTACTACTTCTTACTGGCTATTACATCAACTTAGAAGCTTCATCTGTGTTCCACTGTGGTGATTTTAGTGTCTCCGCGTAACGCAGCACGCGACATAGCTTTGCAGACGATAAGTACAACCGTTTCAGAGAGAAGAGCGGCCAATGTGACGATCTTGCTTTAAGTTGATTCCATAACAAATGACGAAAACGGACGGATTCCTCAGGTTTTTACTACATTTGAACACTTTTCACATTCTCCCATGCAACTCGGCTGCTAGTCCTCCTTTCATACTGAATCTTAAGATCCTAGCTCATGTGCAAGGCATCAAAGCCAGCTAAAATGTCAATAATCGATACCTAAAATTTGAATTGTACGACTTCTTACTGGCTATTACATCAACCATAGAAGCTTCATCTGTGTTCCACTGTGCTGATTTTAGTGTCTCCGCATAAGGCAGCACGCGACATAGTTTTGCAGGCGATAAGTACAACCGTTTCAGAGAGAAGAGCGGCCAATGTGACGATCTGGCTTTAAGTCGATTCGATAACAAATTGACGAAAACGGACGAATTTCTAAGGTTTTTACTACATATGAACACTTTTCACATTCTCCCGTGCAACTCGGCTGCTAGTCCTCCTTTCATGCAGAATCTTAAGGTTCTAGCTCACGTCCAAGGCATCAAAGCCAGCAAAAAGGCAATAATTGATACCTAAAACTTGAATTGTACTACTTCTTACTGGCTATTACATCAACTTAGAAGCTTCATATGTGTTATACTATGGTGATTTTAGTGACTCCGCATAACGCAACACGCGACATAGCTTTGCAGACGATAAGTACAACCGTTTCAGAGAGAAGAACGGCCAATGTGACGATCTGGCTTGAAGTCGATTCCATAACAAATGACGAAAACGGACGGATTTCTCAGGATTTTACTACATATGAACACTTTTCACATTCTCCCGTGCAACTCGGCTGCTAATCCTCCTTTCAAGCAGAACCTTAAGGTCCTAGCTCATGTCCAAGGCAGGAAAGCCAGCTAAAATGTCAATAATCGATACCTAAAACTTGAATTGTACTACTTCTTACTGGCTATTACATCAACTTAGAAGCTTCATCTGTGTTCTACTATGGTGCTTTTAGTGTCGCCGCATACCGCAGCACGCGGCATAGCTTTGCAGACGATAACTACAACCGTTTCAGAGAGAAGAGCGGCCAATGTGACGATCTGGCTTTAAGTCGATTCGATAACAAATGACGAAAACGGACGTATTTCTCAGATTTTTACTACATATGAACACCTTTCACATTCTTACGTGCAACTCGGCTGCTAGTCATCCTTTCATGCAGAATCTTAAGGTCCTAGCTCATGTCCAAGGCACCAAAGCCAGCTAAAATGTCAATAATCGATACCTAAAACTTTAATTGTACTACTACTTACTGGCTATTACATCATCATAGAAGCTTCATCTGTGTTCTACTATGGTGCTTTTAGTGTCTCCGCATACCGCAGCACGCCACATAGCTTTGCAGACGATAAGTACAGCCGTTTCAGAGAGAAGAGCGGCCAAGTGACGATCTGGCTTTAAGTCGATTCGATAACAAATGACGAAAACGGACGGATTTCTCAGGTTTTTACTACATATGAACACTTTTCACATTCTCCCGTGCAACTCGGCTGCTAGTCCTCCTTTCATGCAGAATCTTAAGGTTCTAGCTCACGTCCAAGGCACCAAAGCCAGCTAAAAAGTCAATAATCGATACCTAAAACTTGAATTGTACAACTTCTTACTGGCTATTACACAACTTAGAAGCTTCATCTGTGTTCCACTATGGTGACTTTAGTGTCTCCGCATAACGCAGCACGCGGCATAGCTTTGCAGACGATAAGTACAACCGTTTCAGAGAGAAGAGCGGCCAATGTTACGATCTGGCTTTAAGTCGATTCGATCACAATTGACGAAAACGGACGTATTTCTCAGATTTTTACTACATATGAACACCTTTCACATTCTTTCGTGCAACTCGGCTGCTAGTCATCCTTTCATGCAGAATCTTAAGGTTCTAGCTCACGTCCAAGGCATCAAAGCCAGCAAAAAGGCAATAATTGATATCTAAAACTTGAATTGTACTACTTCTTACTGGCTATTACATCAACTTAGAAGCTTCATCTGTGTTATACTATGGTGATTTTAGTGACTCCGCATAACGCAACACGCGACATAGCTTTGCAGACGATAAGTGCAACCATTTCAGAGAGAAGAGCGGCAATGTGACGATCTGGCTTGAAGTCGATTCCATAACAAATGACGAAAACGTACGGATTTCTCAGGATTTTACTAGATATGAACACTTTTCACATTCTCCCGTGCAACTCGGCTGCTAATCCTCCTTTCATGCAGAACCTTAAGGTCCTAGCTCATGTCCATGGCAGGAAAGCCAGCTAAAATGTCAATAATCGATACCTAAAACTTGAATTGTACTACTTCTTACTGGCTATTACATCAACTTAGAAGCTTGATCTGTGTTCTACTATGGTGCTTTTAGTGTCGCCGCATACCGCAGCACGCGGCATAGCTTTGCAGACGATAACTACAACCGTTTCAGAGAGAAGAGCGGCCAATGTGGCGATCTGGCTTTAAGTCGATTCGATAACAAATGACGAAAACGGACGTATTTCTCAGATTTTTACTACATATGAACACCCTTCACATTCTTACGTGCAACTCGGCTGCTAGTCATCCTTTCATGCAGAATCTTAAGGTCCTAGCTCATGTCCAAGGCATCAAAGCCAGCTAAAATGTCAATAATCGATACCTAAAACTTGAATTGTACTACTACTTATTGGCTATTACATCATCATAGAAGCTTGATCTGTGTTCTACTATGGTGCTTTTAGTGTCTCCGCATACCGCAGCACGCGACATAGCTTTGCAGACGATAAGTACAGCCGTTTCAGAGAGAAGAGCGGCAATGTGACGATCTGGCTTTAAGTCGATTCCATAACAAATGACGAAAACGGACGGATTTCTCAGGTTTTTACTACATATGAAGACTTTTCACATTCTCCCGTACAACTCGGCTGCTAATCCACCTTTCATGCAGAATCTTAAGGTCCTAGCTTATGTCCAAGGCACCAAAGCCAGCTAAAATGTCAATAATCGATACCTAAAACTTGAATCGTACTAATTCTTACTGGCTATTACATCAACTTAGAAGCTTCATCTGTGTTCTACTATGGTGCTTCTAGTGTCTCCACATACCGCAGCACGCGACATAGGTTTGCAGACGATAAGTACAACCGTTTCAGAGAGAAGAGCGGCCAATATGACGATCTGGCTTTAAGTTGATTCCATACCAAATGACGAAAACGGACGGATTTCTCAGGTTTTTACTACATATGAACACTTTTCACATTCTCCCATGCAACGCGGCTGCTAGTCCTCCTTTCATACTGAATCTTAAGGTCCTAGCTCATGTCCAAGGCATCAAAGCCAGCTAAAAAGTCAATAGTCGATACCTAAAACTTGAATTGTACTACTTCTTACTGGCTATTACATCAACTTAGAAGCTTCATCTGTGTTCCACTGTGGTGATTTTAGTGTCTCCGCGTAACGCAGCACGCGACATAGCTTTGCAGACGATAAGTACAACCGTTTCAGAGAGAAGAGCGGCCAATGTGACGATCTGGCTTTAAGTTGATTCCATAACAAATCACGAAAACGGACGGATTCCTCAGGTTTTTACTACATTTGAACACTTTTCACATTCTCCCATGCAACTCGGCTGCTAGTCCTCCTTTCATACTGAATCTTAAGATCCTAGCTCATGTCCAAGGCATCAAAGCCAGCTAAAATGTCAATAATCGATACCTAAAATTTGAATTGTACTACTTCTTACTGGCTATTACATCAACCATAGAAGCTTCATCTGTGTTCCACTATGGTGACTTTAGTGTCTCCGCATAACGCAGCACGCCGCATAACTTTGCAGACGATAAGTACAACCGTTTCAGAGAGAAGAGCGGCCAATGTGACGATCTGGCTTTAAGTCGATTCGATCACAAATGACGAAAACGGACGTATTTCTCAGATTTATACTACATATGAACACCTTTCACATTCTTTCGTGCAACTCGGCTGCTAGTCATCCTTTCATGCAGAATCTTAAGGTCCTAGCTCATGTCCAAGGCACCAAAGCCAGCTAAAATGTCAATAATCGATACCTAAAACTTGAATTGTACTACTTCTTACTGGCTATTACATCAACTTAGAAGCTTCATCTGTGTTCTACTATGGTGCTTTTAGTGTCTCCGCATAACGTAGCACCTGACATAGCTTTGCAGACGATAAGTACAACCGTTTCAGAGAGAAGAGCGGCAATGTGACGATCTGGCTTTAAGTCGATTCCATAACAAATGACGAAAACGGACGGATTTCTTAGGTTTTTACTACATATGAAGACTTTTCACATTCTCCCGTACAACTCGGCTGCTAATCCTCCTTTCATGCAGAATCCTAAGGTCCTAGCTTATGTCCAAGGCACCAAAGCCAGCTAAAATGTCAATAATCGATACCTAAAACTTGAATCGTACTAATTCTTACTGGCTATTACATCAACTTAGAAGCTTCATCTGTGTTCTACTATGGTGCTTCTAGTGTCTCCACATACCGCAGCACGCGACATAGGTTTGCAGACGATAAGTACAACCGTTTCAGAGAGAAGAGCGGCCAATATGACGATCTGGCTTTAAGTTGATTCCATACCAAATGACGAAAACGGACGGATTTCTCAGGTTTTTACTACATATGAACACTTTTCACATTCTCCCATGCAACGCGGCTGCTAGTCCTCCTTTCATACTGAATCTTAAGGTCCTAGCTCATGTCCAAGGCATCAAAGCCAGCTAAAAAGTCAATAGTCGATACCTAAAACTTGAATTGTACTACTTCTTACTGGCTATTACATCAACTTAGAAGCTTCATCTGTGTTCCACTGTGGTGATTTTAGTGTCTCCGCGTAACGCAGCACGCGACATAGCTTTGCAGACGATAAGTACAACCGTTTCAGAGAGAAGAGCGGCCAATGTGACGATCTGGCTTTAAGTCGATTCGATAACAAATTGACGAAAACGGACGAATTTCTAAGGTTTTTACTACATATGAACACTTTTCACATTCTCCCGTGCAACTCGGCTGCTAGTCCTCCTTTCATGCAGAATCTTACGGTTCTAGCTCACGTCCAAGGAATCAAAGCCAGCAAAAAGGCAATAATTGATACCTAAAACTTGAATTGTACTACTTCTTACTGGCTATTACATCAACTTAGAAGCTTCATCTGTGTTATACTATGGTGATTTTAGTGACTCCGCATAACGCAACACGCGACATAGCTTTGCAGACGATAAGTACAACCGTTTCAGAGAGAAGAGCGGCAATGTGACGATCTGGCTTGAAGTCGATTCCATAACAAATGACGAAAACGGACGGATTTCTCAGGTTTTTACTACATATGAAGACTTTTCACATTCTCCCGTACAACTCGGCTGCTAATCCTCCTTTCATGCAGAATCCTAAGGTCCTAGCTTATGTCCAAGGCACCAAAGCCAGCTAAAATGTCAATAATCGATACCTAAAACTTGAATCGTACTAATTCTTACTGGCTATTACATCAACTTAGAAGCTTCATCTGTGTTCTACTATGGTGCTTCTAGTGTCTCCACATACCGCAGCACGCGACATAGGTTTGCAGACGATAAGTACAACCGTTTCAGAGAGAAGAGCGGCCAATATGACGATCTGGCTTTAAGTTGATTCCATACCAAATGACGAAAACGGACGGATTTCTCAGGTTTTTACTACATATGAACACTTTTCACATTCTCCCATGCAACGCGGCTGCTAGTCCTCCTTTCATACTGAATCTTAAGGTCCTAGCTCATGTCCAAGGCATCAAAGCCAGCTAAAAAGTCAATAGTCGATACCTAAAACTTGAATTGTACTACTTCTTACTGGCTATTACATTAACTTAGAAGCTTCATCTGTGTTCCACTGTGGTGATTTTAGTGTCTCCGCGTAACGCAGCACGTGACATAGCTTTGCAGACGATAAGTACAACCGTTTCAGAGAGAAGAGCGGCCAATGTGACGATCTGGCTTTAAGTTGATTCCATAACAAATGACGAAAACGGACGGATTCTTCAGGTTTTTACTACATTTGAACACTTTTCACATTCTCCCTTGCAACTCGGCTGCTAGTCCTCCTTTCATACTGAATCTTAAGATCCTAGCTCATGTCCAAGGCATCAAAGCCAGCTAAAATGTCAATAATCGATACCTAAAATTTGAATTGTACTACTTCTTACTGGCTATTACATCAACCATAGAAGCTTCATCTGTGTTCCACTGTGCTGATTTTAGTGTCTCCGCATAACGCAGCATGCGACATAGTTATGCAGGCGATAAGTACAACCGTTTCAGAGAGAAGAGCGGCCAATGTGACGATCTGGCTTTAAGTCGATTCGATAACAAATTGACGAAAACGGACGAATTTCTAAGGTTTTTACTACATATGAACACTTTTCACATTCTCCCGTGCAACTCGGCTGCTAGTCCTCCTTTCATGCAGAATCTTAAGGTTCTAGCTCACGTCCAAGGCATCAAAGCCAGCAAAAAGGCAATAATTGATACCTAAAACTTGAATTGTACTACTTCTTACTGGCTATTACATCAACTTAGAAGCTTCAACTGTGTTATACTATGGTGATTTTAGTGACTCCGCATAACGCAACACGCGACATGGCTTTGCAGACGATAAGTACAACCGTTTCAGAGAGAAGAGCGGCCAATGTGACGATCTGGCTTGAAGTCGATTCCATAACAAATGACGAAAACGGACGGATTTCTCAGGATTTTACTACATATGAACACTTTTCACATTCTGCCGTGCAACTCGGCTGCTAATCCTCCTTTCATGCAGAACCTTAAGGTCCTAGCTCATGTCCAAGGCAGGAAGCCAGCTAAAATGTCAATAATCGATACCTAAAACTTGAATTGTACTACTACTTACTGGCTATTACATCAACTTAGAAGCTTGATCTGTGTTCTACTATGGTGCTTTTAGTGTCCCCGTATACCGCAGCACGCGGCATAGCTTTGCAGACGATAAGTACAACCGTTTCAGAGAGAAGAGCGGCCAATGTGACGATCTGGCTTTAAGTCGATTCGATAACAAATGACGAAAACGGACGTATTTCTCAGATTTTTACTACATATGAACACCTTTCACATTCTTACGTGCAACTCGGCTGCTAGTCATCCTTTCATGCAGAATCTTAAGGTCCTAGCTCATGTCCAAGGCACCAAAGCCAGCTAAAATGGAAATAATCGATACCTAAAACTTGAATTGTACTACTTCTTACTGGCTATTACATCATCATAGAAGCTTCATCTGCGTTCTACTATGGTGCTTTTAGTGTCTCCGCATACCACAGCACGCGACATAGCTTTGCAGACGATAAGTACAACCGTTTCAGAGAGAAGAGCGGCCAATGTGACGATCTGGCTTTAAGTCGATTCGATAACAAATGACGAAAACGGACGGATTTCTCAGGTTTTTACTACATATGAACACTTTTCACATTCTCCCGTGCAACTCGGTTGCTAGTCCTCCTTTCATGCAGAATCTTAAGGTCCTAGATCATGTCCAAGGCACCAAAGCCAGCTAAAAAGTCAAAAATCAGTACCTAAAACTTGAATTGTACTACTTCTTACTGGCTATTACATCTACTTAGAAGCTTAATCTGTGTTCTACTATGGTGCTTTTAGTGTCTCCGCATACCGCAGCACGCGACATAGCTTTGCAGACGATAAGTACAGCCGTTTCAGAGAGAAGAGCGGCCAAGTGACGATCTGGCTTTAAGGCGATTCGATAACAAATGACGAAAACGGACGGATTTCTCAGGTTTTTACTACATATGAACACTTTTCATTTTGTCCCGTGCAACTCGGCTGCTGGTCCTCCTTTCATGCAGAATCTTAAGGTCCTAGCTCATGTCCAAGGCACCAAATCCATCTAAGAAGTCAATAATCGATACCTAAAACTTGAATTGTACTACTTCTTACTGGCTATTACATCGACTTAGAAGCTTCATCTGTGTTCTACTATGGTGATTTTATTGTCTCCGCATGCCGCAGGACGCGACTTAGCTTTGCAGACGATAAGTACAACCGTTTCAGAGAGAAGAGCGGCCAATGTGACGATCTGGCTTTAAGTTGATTCCATAACAAATGACGAAAACGGACGGATTCTTCAGGTTTTTACTACATTTGAACACTTTTCACATTCTCCCTTGCAACTCGGCTGCTAGTCCTCCTTTCATACTGAATCTTAAGATCCTAGCTCATGTCCAAGGCATCAAAGCCAGCTAAAATGTCAATAATCGATACCTAAAATTTGAATTGTACTACTTCTTACTGGCTATTACATCAACCATAGAAGCTTCATCTGTGTTCCACTGTGCTGATTTTAGTGTCTCCGCATAACGCAGCATGCGACATAGTTATGCAGGCGATAAGTACAACCGTTTCAGAGAGAAGAGCGGCCAATGTGACGATCTGGCTTTAAGTCGATTCGATAACAAATTGACGAAAACGGACGAATTTCTAAGGTTTTTACTACATATGAACACTTTTCACATTCTCCCGTGCAACTCGGCTGCTAGTCCTCCTTTCATGCAGAATCTTAAGGTTCTAGCTCACGTCCAAGGCATCAAAGCCAGCAAAAAGGCAATAATTGATACCTAAAACTTGAATTGTACTACTTCTTACTGGCTATTACATCAACTTAGAAGCTTCATCTGTGTTATACTATGGTGATTTTAGTGACTCCGCATAACGCAACACGCGACATGGCTTTGCAGACGATAAGTACAACCGTTTCAGAGAGAAGAGCGGCAATGTGACGATCTGGCTTGAAGTCGATTCCATAACAAATGACGAAAACGGACGGATTTCTCAGGATTTTACTACATATGAACACTTTTCACATTCTGCCGTGCAACTCGGCTGCTAATCCTCCTTTCATGCAGAACCTTAAGGTCCTAGCTCATGTCCAAGGCAGGAAGCCAGCTAAAATGTCAATAATCGATACCTAAAACTTGAATTGTACTACTACTTACTGGCTATTACATCAACTTAGAAGCTTGATCTGTGTTCTACTATGGTGCTTTTAGTGTCCCCGTATACCGCAGCACGCGGCATAGCTTTGCAGACGATAAGTACAACCGTTTCAGAGAGAAGAGCGGCCAATGTGACGATCTCGCTTTAAGTCGATTCGATAACAAATGACGAAAACGGACGTATTTCTCAGATTTTTACTACATATGAACACCTTTCACATTCTTACGTGCAACTCGGCTGCTAGTCATCCTTTCATGCAGAATCTTAAGGTCCTAGCTCATGTCCAAGGCACCAAAGCCAGCTAAAATGGAAATAATCGATACCTAAAACTTGAATTGTACTACTTCTTACTGGCTATTACATCATCATAGAAGCTTCATCTGCGTTCTACTATGGTGCTTTTAGTGTCTCCGCATACCACAGCACGCGACATAGCTTTGCAGACGATAAGTACAACCGTTTCAGAGAGAAGAGCGGCCAATGTGACGATCTGGCTTTAAGTCGATTCGATAACAAATGACGAAAACGGACGGATTTCTCAGGTTTTTACTACATATGAACACTTTTCACATTCTCCCGTGCAACTCGGTTGCTAGTCCTCCTTTCATGCAGAATCTTAAGGTCCTAGATCATGTCCAAGGCACCAAAGCCAGCTAAAAAGTCAAAAATCAGTACCTAAAACTTGAATTGTACTACTTCTTACTGGCTATTACATCTACTTAGAAGCTTAATCTGTGTTCTACTATGGTGCTTTTAGTGTCTCCGCATACCGCAGCACGCGACATAGCTTTGCAGACGATAAGTACAGCCGTTTCAGAGAGAAGAGCGGCCAAGTGACGATCTGGCTTTAAGGCGATTCGATAACAAATGACGAAAACGGACGGATTTCTCAGGTTTTTACTACATATGAACACTTTTCATATTGTCCCGTGCAACTCGGCTGCTGGTCCTCCTTTCATGCAGAATCTTAAGGTCCTAGCTCATGTCCAAGGCACCAAATCCATCTAAGAAGTCAATAATCGATACCTAAAACTTGAATTGTACTACTTCTTACTGGCTATTACATCGACTTAGAAGCTTCATCTGTGTTCTACTATGGTGATTTTATTGTCTCCGCATGCCGCAGGACGCGACTTAGCTTTGCAGACGATAAGTACAACCGTTTCAGAGAGAAGAGCGGCCAATGTGACGATCGGGCTTTAAGTCGATTCGATAACAAATGACGAAAACGGACGGATTTCTCAGGTTTCTACTACATATGAACACATTGCACATTCTCCCGTGCAACGCGGCTGCTAGTCCTCTTTTCATGCAGAATCTTAAGGTCCCAGCTCATGTCCAAGGCACCAAAGCCAGCTAAAAAGGAAATAATCAGAACCTAAAACTTGAATTGTACTACTTCTTACTGGCTATTACATCAACTTAGAAGCTTCATCTGTGTTCTACTATGGTGCTTTTAGTGTCTCCGCATAACGCAGCACGCGACATAGCTTTGCAGACGATAAGTACAACCGTTTCAGAGAGAAGAGCGGCAATGTGACGATCTGGCTTTAAGTCGATTCCATAACAAATGAAGAAAACGGACGGATTTCTCAGGTTTTTACTACATATGAACACTTTTCACATTCTCCCGTACAACTCGGCTGCTAATCCTCCTTTCATGCAGAATCTTAAGGTCCTAGCTTATGACCAAGGCACCAAAGCCAGCTAAAATGTCAATAATCGATACCTAAAACTTGAATCGTACTAATTCTTACTGGCTATTACATCAACTTAGAAGCTTCATCTGTGTTCTACTATGGTGCTTCTAGTGTCTCCACATACCGCAGCACGCGACATAGGTTTGCAGACGATAAGTACAACCGTTTCAGAGAGAAGAGCGGCCAATATGACGATCTGGCTTTAAGTTGATTCCATACCAAATGACGAAAACGGACGGATTTCTCAGGTTTTTACTACATATGAACACTTTTCACATTCTCCCATGCAACGCGGCTGCTAGTCCTCCTTTCATACTGAATCTTAAGGTCCTAGCTCATGTCCAAGGCATCAAAGCCAGCTAAAAAGTCAATAGTCGATACCTAAAACTTGAATTGTACTACTTCTTACTGGCTATTACATCAACTTAGAAGCTTCATCTGTGTTCCACTGTGGTGATTTTAGTGTCTCCTCGTAACGCAGCACGCGACATAGCTTTGCAGACGATAAGTACAACCGTTTCAGGGAGAAGAGCGGCCAATGTGACGATCTGGCTTTAAGTTGATTCCATAACAAATGACGAAAACGGACGGATTTCTCAGGTTTTTACTACATTTGAACACTTTTCACATTCTCCCATGCAACTCGGCTGCTAGTCCTCCTTTCATACTGAATCTTAAGATCCTAGCTCACGTCCAAGGCATCAAAGCCAGCAAAAAGGCAATAATTGATACCTAAAACTTGAATTGTACTACTTCTTACTGGCTATTACATCAACTTAGAAGCTTCATCTGTGTTCCACTATGGTGACTTTAGTGTCTCCGCATAACGCAGCACGCGGCATAGCTTTGCAGACGATAAGTACAACCGTTTCAGAGAGAAGAGCGGCCAATGTGACGATCTGGCTTTAAGTCGATTCGATAACAAATGACGAAAACGGACGTATTTCTCAGATTTTTGCTACATATGAACACCTTTCACATTCTTTCGTGCAACATGGCTGCTAGTCATCCTTTCATGCAGAATCTTAAGTTCCTAGCTCATGTCCAAGGCACCAAAGCCAGCTAAAATGTCAATAATCGATACCTAAAACTTTAATTGTACTACTACTTACTGGCTATTACATCATCATAGAAGCTTCATCTGTGTTCTACTATGGTGCTTTTAGTGTCTCCGCATACCGCAGCACGCGACATAGCTTTGCAGACGATAAGTACAACCGTTTCAGAGAGAAGAGCGGCCAATGTGACGATCTGGCTTTAAGTCGATTCGATAACAAATGACGAAAACGGACGGATTTCTCAGGTTTTTACTACATATGAACACTTTTCACATTCTCCCGTGCAACTCGGTTGCTAGTCCTCCTTTCATGCAGAATCTTAAGGTCCTAGATCATGTCCAAGGCACCAAAGCCAGCTAAAAAGTCAAAAATCAGTACCTAAAACTTGAATTGTACTACTTCTTACTGGCTATTACATCTACTTAGAAGCTTAATCTGTGTTCTACTATGGTGCTTTTAGTGTCTCCGCATACCGCAGCACGCGACATAGCTTTGCAGACGATAAGTACAGCCGTTTCAGAGAGAAGAGCGGCCAAGTGACGATCTGGCTTTAAGGCGATTCGATAACAAATGACGAAAACGGACGGATTTCTCAGGTTTTTAATACATATGAACACTTTTCATATTGTCCCGTGCAACTCGGCTGCTAGTCCACCTTTCATACTGAATCTTAAGGTCCTAGCTCATGTCCAAGGCACCAAAGCCAGCTAAAATGTCAATAATCGATACCTAAAACTTGAATTGTACTACTTCTTACTGGCTATTACATCAACTTAGAAGCTTGATCTGTGTTCTACTATGGTGCTTTTAGTGTCGCCGCATACCGCAGCACGCGACATAGCTTTGCAGACGATAAGTACAACCGTTTCAGAGAGAAGAGCGGCCAATGTGACGATCTGGCTTTAAATTGATTCGATAACAAATGTCGAAAACGAACGGATTTCTCAGGTTTTTCCTACATATGAACACTTTTCACATTCTACCGTGGAACTCCGCTGCTGGTCCTCGTTTCATGCAGAATCTTAAGGTCCTAGCACATGTCCAAGGCACCAAAGCCAGCTAAAAAGTCAATAATCGATACCTAAAATGTAAATTGTACAACTTCTTACTGGCTATTACACAACTTAGAAGCTTCATCTGTGTTCCACTATGGTGACTTTAGTGTCTCCGCATAACGCAGCACGCGGCATAGCTTTGCAGACGATAAGTACAACCGTTTCAGAGAGAAGAGCGGCCAATGTGACGATCTGGCTTTAAGTCGATTCGATAACAAATGACGAAAACGGACGTATTTCTCAGATTTTTGCTACATATGAACACCTTTCACATTCTTTCGTGCAACATGGCTGCTAGTCATCCTTTCATGCAGAATCTTAAGGTCCTACCTCATGTCCAAGGCACCAAAGCCAGCTAAAATGTCAATAATCGATACCTAAAACTTGAATTGTACTACTTCTTACTGGCTATTACATCAACTTAGAAGCTTCATCTGTGTTCTACTATGGTGCTTTTAGTGTCTCCGCATACCGCAGCACGCGACATAGCTTTGCAGACGATAAGTACAACCGTTTCAGAGAGAAGAGCGGCAATGTGACGATCTGGCTTTAAGTCGATTCCTTAACAAATGACGAAAACGGACGGATTTCTCAGGTTTTTACTACATATGAAGACTTTTCACATTCTCCCGTACAACTCGGCTGCTAATCCTCCTTTCATGCAGAATCTTAAGGTCCTAGCTTATGTCCAAGGCACCAAAGCCAGCTAAAATGTCAATAATCGATACCTAAAACTTGAATTGTATTACTTCTTGCTGGCTATTACATCAACTTAGAAGCTTCATCTGTGTTCTACTATGGTGCTTTTAGTGTCTCCGCATACCGCAGCACGCGACATAGCTTTGCAGACGATAAGTACAACCGTTTCAGAGAGAAGAGCGGCCAATGTGACGATCTGGCTTTAAGTCGATTCGATAACAAATGACGAAAACGGACGGATTTCTCAGGTTTTTACTACATATGAACACTTTTCACATTCTCCCGTGGAACTCCGCTGCTGGTCCTCCTTTCATGCAGAATCTTATGGTCCTAGCTCATATCCAAGGCACCAAAGCCAGCTAAAAAGTCAATAATCGATACCTAAAACTTGAATCGTACTAATTCTTACTGGCTATTACATCAACTTAGAAGCTTCATCTGTGTTCTACTATGGTGCTTTTAGTGTCTCCACATACTGCAGCACGCGACATAGGTTTGCAGACGATAAGTACAACCGTTTCAGAGAGAAGAGCGGCAATGTGACGATCTGGCTTTAAGTCGATTCCATAACAAATGACGAAAACGGACGGATTTCTCAGGTTTTTACTACATATGAACACTTTTCACATTCTCCCGTGCAACTCGGCTGCTAGTCCTCATTTCATGCAGAATCTTAAGGTTCTAGCTCACCTCCAAGGCACCAAAGCCAGCTAAAAAGTCAATTATCGATACCTAAAACTTGAATTGTACAACTTCATACTGGCTATTACACAACTTAGAAGCTTCATCTGTGTTCCACTATGGTGATTTTAGTGTCTCCGCGTAACGCAGCACGCGACATAGCTTTCCAGACGATAAGTACAACCGTTTCAGAGAGAAGAGCGCCCAATGTGACGATCTGGCTTTAAGTTGATTCCATAACAAATGACGAAAACGGACGGATTTCTCAGGTTTTTACTACATTTGAACACTTTTCACATTCTCCCATGCAACTCGGCTGCTAGTCCTCCTTTCATACTGAATCTTAAGATCCTAGCTCATGTCCAAGGCATCAAAGCCAGCTAAAAAGTCAATAATCGATACCTAAAATTTGAATTGTACTACTTCTTACTGGCTATTACATCAACATAGAAGCTTCATCTGTGTTCCACTGTGCTGATTTTAGTGTCTCTGCATAACGCAGCACGCGACATAGTTTTGCAGGCGATAAGTACAACCGTTTCAGAGAGAAGAGCGGCCAATGTGACGATCTGGCTTTAAGTCGATTCGATAACAAATTGACGAAAACGGACGAATTTCTAAGGTTTTTACTACATATGAACACTTTTCACATTCTCCCGTGCAACTCGGCTGCTAGTCCTCCTTTCATGCAGAATCTTAAGGTTCTAGCTCACGTCCAAGGCATCAAAGCCAGCAAAAAGGCAATAATTGATACCTAAAACTTGAATTGTACTACTTCTTACTGGCTATTACATCAACTTAGAAGCTTCATCTGTGTTATACTATGGTGATTTTAGTGACTCCGCATAACGCAACACGCGACATAGCTTTGCAGACGATAAGTACAACCGTTTAAGAGAGAAGAGCGGCAATGTGACGATCTGGCTTAAAGTCGATTCCATAACAAATGACGAAAACGGACGGATTTCTCAGGTTTTTACTACATATGAACACTTTTCACATTCTCCCGTGCAACTCGGCTGCTAATCCTCCTTTCATGCAGAATCTTAAGGTCCTAGCTCATGTCCAAGGCACCAAAGCCAGCTAAAATGCCAATAATCGATACCTAAAACTTGAATTGTACTACTTCTTACTGGCTATTACATCAACTTAGAAGCTTGATCTATGTTCTAGTATGGTGCTTTTAGTGTCGCCGCATACCGCAGCACGCGACATAGCTTTGCTGACGATAAGTACAACCGTTTCAGAGAGAAGAGCGGCCAATGTGACGATCTGGCTTTAAGTCGATTCGATAACAAATGTCGAAAACGAAGGGATTTCTCAGGTTTTTCCTACATATGAACACTTTTCACATTCTACCGTGGAACTCCGCTGCTGGTCCTCGTTTCATGCAGAATCTTAAGGTCCTAGCTCATGTCCAAGGCACCAAAGCAAGCTAAAAAGTCAATAATCGATACCTAAAACGTAAATTGTACAACTTCTTACTGGCTATTACACAACTTAGAAGCTTCATCTGTGTTCCACTATGGTGCTTTTAGTGTCTCCGCATACCGCAGCACGCGACATAGCTTTGCAGACGATAAGTACAACCGTTTCAGAGAGAAGAGTGGCCAATGTGACGATCTGGCCTTAAGTCGATTCGATAACAAATGACGCAAACGGACGGATTTCTCAGGTTTTTACTACATATGAACACTTCTCACTTTCTCCCGTTCAACTCGCCTGCTAGTCCTCCTTTCATGCAGAATCTTAAGGATCCAGCTCATGTCCAAGGCACCAAAGCCAGGTAACAAGTAATTAATGAGAACCTAAAACTTGAATTGTACTACTTCTTACTGGCTATTACATCAACTTAGAAGCTTCATCTGTGTTCTACTATGGTGCATTTAGTGTCTCCGCATAACGCAGCACGCGACATAGCTTTGCAGACGATAAGTACAACCGTTTCAGAGAGAAGAGCGGCAATGTGACGATCTGGCTTTAAGTCGATTCCTTAATAAATGACGAAAACGGACGGATTTCTCAGGTTTTTACTACATATGAAGACTTTTCACATTCTCCCGTACAACTCGGCTGCTAATCCTCCTTTCATGCAGAATCTTAAGGTCCTAGCTAATGTCCAAGGCACCAAAGCCAGCTAAAATGTCAATAATCGATACCTAAAACTTGAATTGTACTACTTCTTACTGGCTATTACATCAACATAGAAGTTTCATCTGTGTTCCACTGTGCTGATTTTAGTGTCTCTGCATAACGCAGCACGCGACGTAGTTTTGCAGGCGATAAGTACAACCGTTTCAGAGAGAAGAGCGGCCAATGTGACGATCTGGCTTTAAGTCGATTCGATAACAAATTGACGAAAACGGACGAATTTCTAAGGTTTTTACTACATATGAACACTTTTCACATTCTCCCGTGCAACTCGGCTGCTAGTCCTCCTTTCATGCAGAATCTTAAGGTTCTAGCTCACGTCCAAGGCATCAAAGCCAGCAAAAAGGCAATAATTGATACCTAAAACTTGAATTGTACTACTTCTTACTGGCTATTACATCAACTTAGAAGCTTCATCTGTGTTATACTATGGTGATTTTAGTGCCTCCGCATAACGCAACACGCGACATAGCTTTGCAGACGATAAGTACAACCGTTTCAGAGAGAAGAGCGGCAATGTGACGATCTGGCTTGAAGTCGATTCCATAACAAATGACGAAAACGGACGGATTTCTCAGGTTTTTACTACATATGAACACTTTTCACATTCTCCCGTGCAACTCGGCTGCTAATCCTCCTTTCATGCAGAATCTTAAGGTCCTAGCTCATGTCCAAGGCACCAAAGCCAGCTAAAATGCCAATAATCGATACCTAAAACTTGAATTGTACTACTTCTTACTGGCTATTACATCAACTTAGAAGCTTGATCTGTGTTCTAGTATGGTGCTTTTAGTGTCGCCGCATACCGCAGCACGCGACATAGCTTTGCAGACGATAAGTACAACCGTTTCAGAGAGAAGAGCGGCCAATGTGACGATCTGGCTTTAAGTCGATTCGATAACAAATGTCGAAAACGAACGGATTTCTCAGGTTTTTCCTACATATGAATACTTTTCACATTCTACCGTGGAACTCCGCTGCTGGTCCTCGTTTCATGCAGAATCTTAAGGTCCTAGCTCATGTCCAAGGCACCAAAGCAAGCTAAAAAGTCAATAATCGGTACCTAAAACGTAAATTGTACAACTTCTTACTGGCTATTACACAACTTAGAAGCTTCATCTGTGTTCCACTATGGTGACTTTAGTGTCTCCGCATAACGCAGCACGCGGCATAGCTTTGCAGACGATAAGTACAACCGTTTCAGAGAGAAGAGCGGCCAATGTGACGATCTGGCTTTAAGTTGATTCGATAACAAATGACGAAAACGGACGTATTTCTCAGATTTTTGCTACATATGAACACCTTTCACATTCTTTCGTGCAACTCGGCTGCTAGTCATCCTTTCATGCAGAATCTTAAGGTCCTAGCTCATTTCCAAGGCACCAAAGCCAGCTAAAATGTCAATAATCCATACCTAAAACTTGAATTGTACTACTTCTTACTGGCTATTACATCAACTTAGAAGCTTCATATGTGTTCTACTATGGTGCTTTTAGTGTCTCCGCATACCGCAGCACGCGACATAGCTTTGCAGACGATAAGTACAACCGTTTCAGAGAGAAGAGTGGCCAATGTGACGATCTGGCCTTAAGTCGATTCGATAACAAATGACGAAAACGGACGGATTTCTCAGGTTTTTACTACATATGAACACTTCTCACTTTCTCCCGTTCAACTCGCCTGCTAGTCCTCCTTTCATGCAGAATCTTAAGGATCCAGCTCATGTCCAAGGCACCAAAGCCAGCTAACAAGTAATTAATGAGAACCTAAAACTTGAATTGTACTACGTCTTACTGGCTATTACATCAACTTAGAAGCTTCATCTGTGTTCTACTATGGTGCTTTTAGTGTCTCCGCATAACGCAGCACGCGACATAGCTTTGCAGACGATAAGTACAACCGTTTCAGAGAGAAGAGCGGCAATGTGACGATCTGGCTTTAAGTCGATTCCTTAACAAATGACGAAAACGGACGGATTTCTCAGGTTTTTACTACATATGAAGACTTTTCACATTCTCCCGTACAACTCGGCTGCTAATCCTCGTTTCATGCAGAATCTTAAGGTCCTAGCTTATGTCCAAGTCACCAAAGCCAGCTAAAATGTCAATAATCGATACCTAAAACTTGAATTGTACTGCTTCTTACTGGCTATTACATCAACTTAGAAGCTTCATCTGTGTTCTACTATGGTGCTTTTAGTGTCTCCGCATACCGCAGCACGCGACATAGTTTTGCAGGCGATAAGTACAACCGTTTCAGAGTGAAGAGCGGCCAATGTGACGATCAGGCTTTGAGTCGATTCGATAACAAATTGACGAAAACGGACGAATTTCTAAGGTTTTTACTACATATGAACACTTTTCACATTCTCCCGTGCAACTCGGCTGCTAGTCCTCCTTTCATGCAGAATCTTAAGGTTCTAGCTCACGTCCAAGGCATCAAAGCCAGCAAAAAGGCAATAATTGATACCTAAAACTTGAATTGTACTACTTCTTACTGGCTATTACATCAACTTAGAAGCTTCATCTGTGTTATACTATGGTGATTTTAGTGACTCCGCATAACGCAACACGCGACGTAGCTTTGCAGACGATAAGTACAACCGTTTCAGAGAGAAGTGCGGCAATGTGACGATCTGGCTTGAAGTCTATTCCATAACAAATGACGAAAACGGACGGATTTCTCAGGTTTTTACTACATATGAACACTTTTCACATTCTCCCGTGCAACTCGGCTGCTAATCCTCCTTTCATGCAGAATCTTAAGGTCCTAGCTCATGTCCAAGGCACCAAAGCCAGCTAAAATGCCAATAATCGATACCTAAAACTTGAATTGTACTACTTCTTACTGGCTATTACATCAACTTAGAAGCTTGATCTGTGTTCTAGTATGGTGCTTTTAGTGTCGCCGCATACCGCAGCACGCGACATAGCTTTGCAGACGATAAGTACAACCGTTTCAGAGAGAAGAGCGGCCAATGTGACGATCTGGCTTTAAGTCGATTCGATAACAAATGTCGAAAACGAACGGATTTCTCAGGTTTTTCCTACATATGAATACTTTTCACATTCTACCGTGGAACTCCGCTGCTGGTCCTCGTTTCATGCAGAATCTTAAGGTCCTAGCTCATGTCCAAGGCACCAAAGCCAGCTAACAAGTAATTAATGAGAACCTAAAACTTGAATTGTAATACGTCTTACTGGCTATTACATCAACTTAGAAGCTTCATCTGTGTTCTACTATGGTGCTTTTAGTGTCTCCGCATAACGCAGCACGCGACATAGCTTTGCAGACGATAAGTACAACCGTTTCAGAGAGAAGAGCGGCAATGTGACGATCTGGCTTTAAGTCGATTCCTTAACAAATGACGAAAACGGACGGATTTCTCAGGTTTTTACTACATATGAAGACTTTTCACATTCTCCCGTACAACTCGGCTGCTAATCCTCGTTTCATGCAGAATCTTAAGGTCCTAGCTTATGTCCAAGTCACCAAAGCCAGCTAAAATGTGAATAATCGATAACTAAAACTTGAATTGTACTACTTCTTACTGGCTATTACATCAACTTAGAGGCTTCATCTGTGTTCTACTATGGTGCTTTTAGTGTCTCCGCATACCGCAGCACGCGACATAGTTTTGCAGGCGATAAGTACAACCGTTTCAGAGAGAAGAGCGGCCAATGTGACGATCAGGCTTTAAGTCGATTCGATAACAAATTGACGAAAACGGACGAATTTCTAAGGTTTTTACTACATATGAACACTTTTCACATTCTCCCGTGCAACTCGGCTGCTAGTCCTCCTTTCATGCAGAATCTTAAGGTTCTAGCTCACGTCCAAGTCATCAAAGCCAGCAAAAAGGCAATAATTGATACCTAAAACTTGAATTGTACTACTTCTTACTGGCTATTACATCAACTTAGAAGCTTCATCTGTGTTATACTATGGTGATTTTCGTGACTCCGCATAACGCAACACGCGACGTAGCTTTGCAGACGATAAGTACAACCGTTTCAGAGAGAAGAGCGGCAATGTGACGATCTGGCTTGAAGTCGATTCCATAACAAATGACGAAAACGGACGGATTTCTCAGGTTTTTACTACATATGAACAGTTTTCACATTCTACCGTGGACCTCCGCTGCTGGTCCTCGTTTCATGCAGAATCTTAAGGTCCTAGCTCATGTCCGAGGCACCAAAGCCAGCTAAAAAGTTAATAATCGATACCTAAAACGTAAATTGTACAACTTCTTACTGACTATTACACAACTTAGAAGCTTCATCTGTGTTCCACTATGGTGACTTTAGTGTCTCCGCATAACGCAGCACGCGGCATAGCTTTGCAGACGATAAGTACAACCGTTTCAGAGAGAAGAGCGGCCAATGTGACGATCTGGCTTTAAGTCGATTCGATAACAAATGACGAAAACGGACGTATTTCTCAGATTTTTGCTACATATGAACACCTTTCACATTCTTTCGTGCAACTCGGCTGCTAGTCATCCTTTCATGCAGAATCTTAAGGTCCTAGCTCATGTCCAAGGCACCAAAGCCAGCTAAAATGTCAATAATCGATACCTAAAACTTGAATTGTACTACTTCTTACTGGCTATTACATCAACTTAGAAGCTTCATCTGTGTTCTACTATGGTGCTTTTAGTGTCTCCGCATAACGCAGCACGCGACATAGCTTTGCAGACGATAAGTACAACCGTTTCAGAGAGAAGAGCGGCAATGTGACGATCTGGCTTTAAGTCGATTCCTTAACAAATGACGAAAACGGACGGATTTCTCAGGTTTTTACTACATATGAAGACTTTTCGCATTCTCCCGTACCACTCGGCTGCTAATCCTCCTTTCATGCAGAATCTTAAGGTCCTAGCTTATGTCCAAGGCACCAAAGCCAGCTAAAATGTCAATAATCGATACCTAAAACTTGAATTGTACTACTTCTTACTGGCTATTACATCAACTTAGAAGCTTCATCTGTGTTCTACTATGGTGCTTTTAGTGTCTCCGCATACCGCAGCACGCGACATAGCTTTGCAGACGATAAGTACAACCGTTTCAGAGAGAAGAGCGGCCAATGTGACGATCTGGCTTTAAGTCGATTCGATAACAAATGACGAAAACGAACGGATTTCTCAGGTTTTTACTACATATGAACACTTTTCACATTCTCCCGTGGAACTCCGCTGCTGGTCCTCCTTTCATGCAGAATCTTATGGTCCTAGCTCATGTCCAAGGCACCAAAGCCAGCTAAAAAGTCAATAATCGATACCTAAAACTTGAATCGTACTAATTCTTACTGGCTAATACATCAACTTAGAAGCTTCATCTGTGTTCCACTATGGTGACTTTAGTGTCTCCGCATAACGCAGCACGCGGCATAGCTTTGCAGACGATAAGTACAACCGTTTCAGAGAGAAGAGCGGCCAATGTGACGATCTGGCTTTAAGTTGATTCGATAACAAATGACGAAAACGGACGTATTTCTCAGATTTTTGCTACATATGAACACCTTTCACATTCTTTCGTGCAACTCGGCTGCTAGTCATCCTTTCATGCAGAATCTTAAGGTCCTAACTCATGTCCAAGGCACCAAAGCCAGCAAAAATGTCAATAATCGATACCTAAAACTTGAATTGTACTACTTCTTACTGGCTATTACATCAACTTAGAAGCTTCATCTGTGTTCTACTATGGTGCTTTTAGTGTCTCCGCATACCGCAGCACGCGACATAGCTTTGCAGACGATAAGTACAACCGTTTCAGAGAGAAGAGTGGCCAATGTGACGATCTGGCCTTAAGTCGATTCGATAACAAATGACGAAAACGGACGGATTTCTCAGGTTTTTACTACATATGAACACTTCTCACTTTCTCCCGTTCAACTCGCCTGCTAGTCCTCCTTTCATGCAGAATCTTAAGGATCCAGCTCATGTCCAAGGCACCAAAGCCAGCTAACAAGTAATTAATGAGAAAATAAAACTTGAATTGTAATACGTCTTACTGGCTATTACATCAACTTAGAAGCTTCATCTGTGTTCTACTATGGTGCTTTTAGTGTCTCCGCATAACGCAGCACGCGACATAGCTTTGCAGACGATAAGTACAACCGTTTCAGAGAGAAGAGCGGCAATGTGACGATCTGGCTTTAAGTCGATTCCTTAACAAATGACGAAAACGGACGGATTTCTCAGGTTTTTACTACATATGCAGACTTTTCACATTCTCCCGTACAACTCGGCTGCTAATCCTCGTTTCATGCAGAATCTTAAGGTCCTAGCTTATGTCCAAGTCACCAAAGCCAGCTAAAATGTGAATAATCGATACCTAAAACTTGAATTGTACTACTTCTTACTGGCTATTACATCAACTTAGAAGCTTCATCTGTGTTCTACTATGGTGCTTTTAGTGTCTCCGCATACCGCAGCACGCGACATAGTTTTGCAGGCGATAAGTACAACCGTTTCAGAGAGAAGAGCGGCCAATGTGACGATCAGGCTTTAAGTCGATTCGATAACAAATTGACGAAAACGGACGAATTTCTCAGGTTTTTACTACATATGAACAGTTTTCACATTCTACCGTGGACCTCCGCTGCGGGTCCTCGTTTCATGCAGAATCTTAAGGTCCTAGCTCATGTCCGAGGCACCAAAGCCAGCTAAAAAGTCAATAATCGATACCTAAAACGTAAATTGTACAACTTCTTACTGACTATTACACAACTTAGAAGCTTCATCTGTGTTCCACTATGGTGACTTTAGTGTCTCCGCATAACGCAGCACGCGGCCTAGCTTTGCAGACGATAAGTACAACCGTTTCAGAGAGAAGAGCGGCCAATGTGACGATCTGGCTTTAAGTCGATTCGATAACAAATGACGAAAACGGACGTATTTCTCAGATTTTTGCTACATATGAACACCTTTCACATTCTTTCGTGCAACTCGGCTGCTAGTCATCCTTTCATGCAGAATCTTAAGGTCCTAGCTCATGTCCAAGGCACCAAAGCCAGCTAAAATGTCAATAATCGATACCTAAAACTTGAATTGTACTACTTCTTACTGGCTATTACATCAACTTAGAAGCTTCATCTGTGTTCTACTATGGTGCTTTTAGTGTCTCCGCATAACGCAGCACGCGACATAGCTTTGCAGACGATAAGTACAACCGTTTCAGAGAGAAGAGCGGCAATGTGACGATCTGGCTTTAAGTCGATTCCTTAACAAATGACGAAAACGGACGGATTTCTCAGGTTTTTACTACATATGAAGACTTTTCGCATTCTCCCGTACCACTCGGCTGCTAATCCTCCTTTCATGCAGAATCTTAAGGTCCTAGCTTATGTCCAAGGCACCAAAGCCAGCTAAAATGTCAATAATCGATACCTAAAACTTGAATTGTACTACTTCTTACTGGCTATTACATCAACTTAGAAGCTTCATCTGTGTTCTACTATGGTGCTTTTAGTGTCTCCGCATACCGCAGCACGCGACATAGCTTTGCAGACGATAAGTACAACCGTTTCAGAGAGAAGAGCGGCCAATGTGACGATCTGGCTTTAAGTCGATTCGATAACAAATGACGAAAACGAACGGATTTCTCAGGTTTTTACTACATATGAACACTTTTCACATTCTCCCGTGGAACTCCGCTGCTGGTCCTCCTTTCATGCAGAATCTTATGGTCCTAGCTCATGTCCAAGGCACCAAAGCCAGCTAAAAAGTCAATAATCGATACCTAAAACTTGAATCGTACTAATTCTTACTGGCTATTACATCAACTTAGAAGCTTCATCTGTGTTCTACTATGGTGCATTTAGTGTCTCCACATACCGCAGCACGCGACATAGGTTTGCAGACGATAAGTACAACCGTTTCAGAGAGAAGAGCGGCCAATATGACGATCTGGCTTTAAGTTGATTCCATACCAAATGACGAAAACGGACGGATTTCTCAGGTTTTTACTACATGTGAACACTTCTCACTTTCTCCCGTACAACTCGCCTGCTAGTCCTCCTTTCATGCAGAATCTTAAGGTCCTAGCTCATGTCCAAGGCACCAAAGCCAGCTAAAAAGTCAATAATCGATACCTATAACTTGAATTGTACTACTTCTTACTGATTATTACATCAACTTAGAAGCTTCATCTGTGTTCTACTATGACGGTTTTTGTGTCTCCGCATACCGCAGCACGCGACATAGTTTTGCACGCGATAAGTACAACCGTTTCAGAGAGAAGAGCGGCCAATGTGACGATCTGGCTTTAAGTCGATTCGATAACAAATGACGAAAACGGACGTATTTCTCAGATTTTTACTACATATGAACACCTTTCACATTCTTTCGTGCAACTCGGCTGCTAGTCCTCCTTTCATGCAGAATCTTAAGGTTCTAGCTCACGTCCAAGGCACCAAAGCCAGCTAAAAAGTCAATAATCGATACCTAAAATTTGAATTGTACTACTTCTTACTGGCTATTACATCAACTTAGAAGCTTCATCTGTGTTCCACTGTGCTGTTTTTAGTGTCTCCGCATAACGCAGCACGCGACATAGCTTTGCAGACGATAAGTACAACCGTTTCAGAGAGAAGAGCGGCCAATGTGACGATCTGGCTTTAAGTCGATTCGATAACAAATTGAAGAAAACGGACGAATTTCTAAGGATTTTACTACATATGAACACTTTTCACATTCTCCCGTGCAACTCGGCTGCTAGTCCTCCTTTCATGCAGAATCTTAAGGTTCTAGCACATGTCCAAGGCATCAAAGCCAGCAAAAAGGCAATAATCGATACGTAAAACTTGAATTGTACTACTTCTTACTGGTTATTACATCAACTTAGAAGCTTCATCTGTGTTCTACTATGGTGGTTTTTTTGTCTCCGCATACCGCAGCACGCGACATAGTTTTGCAGACGATAAGTACAACCGTTTCAGAGAGAAGAGCGGCCAATGTGACGATCTGGCTTTAAGTCGATTCGATAACAAATGACGAAAACGGACGTATTTCTCAGATTTTTACTACATATGAACACCTTTCACATTCTTTCGTGCAACTCGGCTGCTAGTCCTCCTTTCATGCAGAATCTTAAGGTTCTAGCTCACGTCCAAGGCACCAAAGCCAGCTAAAAAGTCAATAATCGATACCTAAAATTTGAATTGTACTACTTCTTACTGGCTATTACATCAACTTAGAAGCTTCATCTGTGTTCCACTGTGCTGTTTTTAGTGTCTCCGCATAACGCAGCACGCGACATAGCTTTGCAGACGATAAGTACAACCGTTTCAGAGAGAAGAGCGGCCAATGTGACGATCTGGCTTTAAGTCGATTCGATAACAAATTGACGAAAACGGACGGATTTCTAAGGTTTTCACAACATATGAACACTTTTCACATTCTCCCGTGCAACTCGGCTGCTAATCCTCCTTTCATGCAGAATCTTAAGGTCCCAGCTCATGTCCAAGGCACCAAAGCCAGCTAAAATGTCAATAATCGATACCTAAAACTTGAATTGTACTACTTCTTACTGGCTATTACATCAACTTAGAAGCTTCATCTGTGTTCTACTATGGTGCTTTTAGTGTCGCCGCATACCGCAGCACGCGACATAGCTTTGCAGACGATAAGTACAACCGTTTCAGAGAGAAGAGCGGCCAATGTGACGATTTGGCTTTAAGTCGATTCGATAACAAATGTCGAAAACGAACGGATTTCTCAGGTTTTTCCTACATATGAACACTTTTCACATTCTACCGTGGAACTCCGCTGCTGGTCCTCGTTTCATGCAGAATCTTAAGGTCCTAGCTCATGTCCAAGGCACCAAAGCCAGCTAAAAAGTCAATAATCGATACCTAAAACGTAAATTGTACAACTTCTTACTGGCTATTACACAACTTAGAAGCTTCATCTGTGTTCCACTATGGTGACTTTAGTGTCTCCGCATAACGCAGCACGCGGCATAGCTTTGCAGACGATAAGTACAACCGTTTCAGAGAGAAGAGCGGCCAATGTGACGATCTGGCTTTAAGTCGATTCGATAACAAATGACGAAAACGGACGTATTTCTCAGATTTTTGCTACATATGAACACCTTTCACATTCTTTCGTGCAACTCGGCTGCTAGTCATCCTTTCATGCAGAATCTTAAGGTCCCAGCTCATGTCCAAGGCACCAAAGCCAGCTAAAATGTCAATAATCGATACCTAAAACTTGAATTGTACTACTTCTTACACTCTATTACATCAACTTAGAAGCTTCATCTGTGTTATACTATGGTGCTTTTAGTGTCTCCGCATACCGCAGCACGCGACATTGCTTTGCAGACGATAAGTACAACCGTTTCAGAGAGAAGAGTGGACAATGTGACGATCTGGCCTTAAGTCGATTCGATAACAAATGACGAAAACGGACGGATTTCTCAGGTTTTTACTACATATGAACACTTCTCACTTTCTCCCGTACAACTCGCCTGCTAGTCCTCCTTTCATGCAGAATCTTAAGGTCCCAGCTCGTGTCCAAGGCACCAAAGCCAGCTAAAACGTAATTAATGAGAACCTAAAACTTGAATTGTACTACTTCTTACTGGCTATTACATCAACTTAGAAGCTTCATCTGTGTTCTACTATGGTGCTTTTAGTGTCTCAGCATAACGCAGCACGCGACATAGCTTTGCAGACGATAAGTACAACCGATTCAGAGAGAAGAGCGGCAATGTGACGATCTGGCTTTAAGTCGATTCCATACCAAAGGACGAAAACGGACGGATTTCTCAGGTTTTTACAACATATGAACACTTTTCACATTCTCCCATGCAACGCGGCTGCTAGTCCTCCTTTCATACTGAATCTTAAGGTCCTAGCTCATGTCCAAGGCATCAAAGCCAGGTAAAAAGTCAATAGTCGATACCTAAAACTTGAATTGTACTACTTCTTACTGGCTATTACATCAACTTAGAAGCTTCATCTGTGTTCCACTGTGGTGATTTTAGTGTCTCCGCGTAACGCAGCACGCGACATAGCTTTGCAGACGATAAGTACAACCGTTTCAGAGAGAAGAGCGGCCAATGTGACGATCTGGCTTTAAGTCGATTCGATAACAAATTGACGAAAACGGACGAATTTCTAAGGATTTTACTACATATGAACACTTTTCACATTCTCCCGTGCAACTCGGCTGCTAGTCCTCCTTTCATGCAGAATCTTAAGGTTCTAGCTCATGTCCAAGGCATCAAAGCCAGCAAAAAGGCAATAATCGATACGTAAAACTTGAATTGTACTACTTCTTACTGGTTATTACATCAACTTAGAAGCTTCATCTGTGTTCTACTATGGTGGTTTTTTTGTCTCCGCATACCGCAGCACGCGACATAGTTTTGCAGACGATAAGTACAACCGTTTCAGAGAGAAGAGCGGCCAATGTGACGATCTGGCTTTAAGTCGATTCGATAACAAATTGACGAAAACGGACGGATTTCTAAGGTTTTCACAACATATGAACACTTTTCACATTCTCCCGTGCAACTCGGCTGCTAGTCCTCCTTTCATGCAGAATCTTAAGGTTCTAGCTCACGTCCAATGCATCAAAGCCAGCAAAAAGGCAATAATTGATACCTAAAACTTGAATTGTACTACTTCTTACTGGCTATTACATCAACTTAGAAGCTTCATCTGTGTTATACTATGGTGATTTTAGTGACTCCGCATAACGCAACACGCGACATAGCTTTGCAGACGATAAGTACAACCGTTTCAGAGAGAAGAGCGGCAATGTGACGATCTGGCTTGAAGTCGATTCCATAACAAATGACGAAAACGGACGGATTTCTCAGGTTTTTACTACATATGAACACTTTTCACATTCTCCCGTGCAACTCGGCTGCTAATCCTCCTTTCATGCAGAATCTTAAGGTCCCAGCTCATGTCCAAGGCACCAAAGCCAGCTAAAATGTCAATAATCGATACCTAAAACTTGAATTGTACTACTTCTTACTGGCTATTACATCAACTTAGAAGCTTCATCTGTGTTCTACTATGGTGCTTTTAGTGTCGCCGCATACCGCAGCACGCGACATAGCTTTGCAGACGATAAGTACAACCGTTTCAGAGAGAAGAGCGGCCAATGTGACGATTTGGCTTTAAGTCGATTCGATAACAAATGTCGAAAACGAACGGATTTCTCAGGTTTTTCCTACATATGAACACTTTTCACATTCTACCGTGGAACTCCGCTGCTGGTCCTCGTTTCATGCAGAATCTTAAGGTCCTAGCTCATGTCCAAGGCACCAAAGCCAGCTAAAAAGTCAATAATCGATACCTAAAACGTAAATTGTACAACTTCTTACTGGCTATTACACAACTTAGAAGCTTCATCTGTGTTCCACTATGGTGACTTTAGTGTCTCCGCATAACGCAGCACGCGGCATAGCTTTGCAGACGATAAGTACAACCGTTTCAGAGAGAAGAGCGGCCAATGTGACGATCTGGCTTTAAGTCGATTCGATAACAAATGACGAAAACGGACGTATTTCTCAGATTTTTGCTACATATGAACACCTTTCACATTCTTTCGTGCAACTCGGCTGCTAGTCATCCTTTCATGCAGAATCTTAAGGTCCCAGCTCATGTCCAAGGCACCAAAGCCAGCTAAAATGTCAATAATCGATACCTAAAACTTGAATTGTACTACTTCTTACACTCTATTACATCAACTTAGAAGCTTCATCTGTGTTATACTATGGTGCTTTTAGTGTCTCCGCATACCGCAGCACGCGACATTGCTTTGCAGACGATAAGTACAACCGTTTCAGAGAGAAGAGTGGACAATGTGACGATCTGGCCTTAAGTCGATTCGATAACAAATGACGAAAACGGACGGATTTCTCAGGTTTTTACTACATATGAACACTTCTCACTTTCTCCCGTACAACTCGCCTGCTAGTCCTCCTTTCATGCAGAATCTTAAGGTCCCAGCTCATGTCCAAGGCACCAAAGCCAGCTAAAACGTAATTAATGAGAACCTAAAACTTGAATTGTACTACTTCTTACTGGCTATTACATCAACTTAAAAGCTTCATCTGTGATCTACTATGGTGCTTTTAGTGTCTCCGCATAACGCAGCACGCGACATAGCTTTGCAGACGATAAGTACAACCGTCTCAGAGAGAAGAGCGGCAATGTGACGATCTGGCTTTAAGTCGATTCCTTAACAAATGACGAAAACGGACGGATTTCTCAGGTTTTTACTACATATGAAGACTTTTCACATTCTCCCGTACAACTCGGCTGCTAATCCTCGTTTCATGCAGAATCTTAAGGTCCTAGCTTATGTCCAAGGCACCAAAGCCAGCTAAAATGTCAATAATCGATACCTAAAACTTGAATTGTACTACTTCTTACTGGCTATTACATCAACTTAGAAGCTTCATCTGTGTTCTACTATGGTGCTTTTAGTGTCTCAGCATAACGCAGCACGCGACATAGCTTTGCAGACGATAAGTACAACCGATTCAGAGAGAAGAGCGGCAATGTGACGATCTGGCTTTAAGTCGATTCCATACCAAATGACGAAAACGGACGGATTTCTCAGGTTTTTACAACATATGAACACTTTTCACATTCTCCCATGCAACGCGGCTGCTAGTCCTCCTTTCATACTGAATCTTAAGGTCCTAGCTCATGTCCAAGGCATCAAAGCCAGGTAAAAAGTCAATAGTCGATACCTAAAACTTGAATTGTACTACTTCTTACTGGCTATTACATCAACTTAGAAGCTTCATCTGTGTTCCACTGTGGTGATTTTAGTGTCTCCGCGTAACGCAGCACGCGACATAGCTTTGCAGACGATAAGTACAACCGTTTCAGAGAGAAGAGCGGCCAATGTGACGATCTGGCTTTAAGTCGATTCGATAACAAATGACGAAAACGGACGGATTTCTCGGGTTTTTACTACATATGAACACTTTTCACATTCTCCCGTGGAACTCCGCTGCTGGTCCTCCTTTCATGCAGAATCTTATGGTCCTAGCTCATGTCCAAGGCACCAAAGCCAGCTAAAAAGTCAATAATCGATACCTAAAACTTGAATCGTACTAATTCTTACTGGCTATTACATCAACTTAGAAGCTTCATCTGTGTTCCACTATGGTGATTTTAGTGTCTCCGCGTAACGCAGCACGCGACATAGCTTTGCAGACGATAAAGACAACCGTTTCAGAGAGAAGAGCGGCCAATGTGACGATCTGGCTTTAAGTTGATTATATAACAAATGACGAAAACGGACGGATTCCTCAGGTTTTTACTACATTTGAACACTTTTCACATTCTCCCATGCAAATTGGCTGCTAGTCCTCCTTTCATACTGAATCTTAAGATCCTAGCTCATGTCCAAGGCATCAAAGCCAGTTAAAAAGTCAATAATCGATACCTAAAATTTGAATTGTACTACTTCTTACTGGCTATTACATCAACATAGAAGCTTCATCTGTGTTCCACTGTGCTGATTTTAGTGTCTCCGCATAACGCAGCACGCGACATAGTTTTGCAGGCGATAAGTACAACCGTTTCAAAGAGAAGAGCGGCCAATGTGACGATCTGGCTTTAAGTCGATTCGATAACAAATTGACGAAAACGGACGAATTTCTAAGGTTTTTACTACATATGAACACTTTTCACATTCTCCCGTGCAACTCGGCTGCTAGTCCTCCTTTCATGCAGAATCTTAAGGTTCTAGCTCACGTCCAAGGCATCAAAGCCAGCAAAAAGGCAATAATTGATACCTAAAACTTGAATTGTACTACTTCTTACTGGCTATTACATCAACTTAGAAGCTTCATCTGTGTTATACTATGGTGATTTTAGTGACTCCGCATAACGCAACACGCGACATAGCTTTGCAGACGATAAGTACAACCGTTTCAGAGAGAAGAGCGGCAATGTGACGATCTGGCTTGAAGTCGATTCCATAACAAATGACGAAAACGGACGGATTTCTCAGGTTTTTACTACATATGAACAGTTTTCACATTCTACCGTGGACCTCCGCTGCTGGTCCTCGTTTCATGCAGAATCTTAAGGTCCTAGCTCATGTCCGAGGCACCAAAGCCAGCTAAAAAGTCAATAATCGATACCTAAAACGTAAATTGTACAACTTCTTACTGACTATTACACAACTTAGAAGCTTCATCTGTGTTCCACTATGGTGACTTTAGTGTCTCCGCATAACGCAGCACGCGGCATAGCTTTGCAGACGATAAGTACAACCGTTTCAGAGAGAAGAGCGGCCAATGTGACGATCTGGCTTTAAGTCGATTCGATAACAAATGACGAAAACGGACGTATTTCTCAGATTTTTGCTACATATGAACACCTTTCACATTCTTTCGTGCAACTCGGCTGCTAGTCATCCTTTCATGCAGAATCTTAAGGTCCTAGCTCATGTCCAAGGCACCAAAGCCAGCTAAAATGTCAATAATCGATACCTAAAACTTGAATTGTACTACTTCTTACTGGCTATTACATCAACTTAGAAGCTTCATCTGTGTTCTACTATGGTGCTTTTAGTGTCTCCGCATAACGCAGCACGCGACATAGCTTTGCAGACGATAAGTACAACCGTTTCAGAGAGAAGAGCGGCAATGTGACGATCTGGCTTTAAGTCGATTCCTTAACAAATGACGAAAACGGACGGATTTCTCAGGTTTTTACTACATATGAAGACTTTTCGCATTCTCCCGTACCACTCGGCTGCTAATCCTCCTTTCATGCAGAATCTTAAGGTCCTAGCTTATGTCCAAGGCACCAAAGCCAGCTAAAATGTCAATAATCGATACCTAAAACTTGAATTGTACTACTTCTTACTGGCTATTACATCAACTTAGAAGCTTCATCTGTGTTCTACTATGGTGCTTTTAGTGTCTCCGCATACCGCAGCACGCGACATAGCTTTGCAGACGATAAGTACAACCGTTTCAGAGAGAAGAGCGGCCAATGTGACGATCTGGCTTTAAGTCGATTCGATAACAAATGACGAAAACGAACGGATTTCTCAGGTTTTTACTACATATGAACACTTTTCACATTCTCCCGTGGAACTCCGCTGCTGGTCCTCCTTTCATGCAGAATCTTATGGTCCTAGCTCATGTCCAAGGCACCAAAGCCAGCTAAAAAGTCAATAATCGATACCTAAAACGTAAATTGTACAACTTCTTACTGACTATTACACAACTTAGAAGCTTCATCTGTGTTCTACTATGGTGCATTTAGTGTCTCCACATACCGCAGCACGCGACATAGGTTTGCAGACGATAAGTACAACCGTTTCAGAGAGAAGAGCGGCCAATATGACGATCTGGCTTTAAGTTGATTCCATACCAAATGACGAAAACGGACGGATTTCTCAGGTTTTTTCTACAAGTGAACACTTCTCACTTTCTCCCGTACAACTCGGCTGGTAGTCCTCCTTTCATGCAGAATCTTAAGGTCCTAGCTCATGTCCAAGGCACCAAAGCCAGCTAAAAAGTCAATAATCGATACCTATAACTTGAATTGTACTACTTCTTACTGATTATTACATCAACTTAGAAGCTTCATCTGTGTTCTACTATGGCGGTTTTTGTGTCTCCGCATACCGCAGCACGCGACATAGTTTTGCACGCGATAAGTACAACCGTTTCAGAGAGAAGAGCGGCCAATGTGACGATCTGGCTTTAAGTCGATTCGATAACAAATGACGAAAACGGACGTATTTCTCAGATTTTTAATACATATGAACACCTTTCACATTCTTTCGTGCAACTCGGCTGCTAGTCATCCTTTCATGCAGAATCTTAAGGTCCTAGCCCATGTCCAAGGCACCAAAGCCAGCTAAAATGTCAATAATCGATACCTAAAACTTGGATTGTACTACTTCTTACTGGCTATTACATCAACTTAGAAGCTTCATCTGTGTTCTACTATGGTGCTTTTAGTGTCTCCGCATACCGCAGCACGCGACATAGCTTTGCAGACGATAAGTACAACCGTTTCAGAGAGAAGAGTGGCCAATGTGACGATCTGGCCTTAAGTCGATTCGATAACAAATGACGAAAACGGACGGATTTCTCAGGTTTTTACTACATATGAACACTTCCCACTTTCTCCCGTACAACTCGCCTGCTAGTCATCCTTTCATGCAGAATCTTAAGGTCCCAGCTCATGTCCAAGGCACCAAAGCCAGCTAAAAAGTAAATAATCAGAACCTAAAACTTGAATTGTACTACTTCTTACTGGCTATTACATCAACTTAGAAGCTTCATCTGTGTTCTACTGTGGTGCTTTTAGTGTCTCCGCATAACGCAGTACGCGACATAGCTTTGCAGACGATAAGTACAACCGTTTCAGAGAGAAGAGCGGCCAATGTGACGATCTGGCTTTAAGTCGATTCGATAACAAATTGACGAAAACGGACGAATTTCTAAGGATTTTACTACATATCAACACTTTTCACATTCTCCCGTGCAACTCGGCTGCTAGTCCTCCTTTCATGCAGAATCTTAAGGTTCTAGCTCATGTCCAAGGCATCAAAGCCAGCAAAAAGGCAATAATCGATACGTAAAACTTGAATTGTACTACTTCTTACTGGTTATTACATCAACTTAGAAGCTTCATCTGTGTTCTACTATGGTGGTTTTTGTGTCTCCGCATACCGCAGCACGCGACATAGTTTTGCAGACGATAAGTACAACCGTTTCAGAGAGAAGAGCGGCCAATGTGACGATCTGGCTTTAAGTCGATTCGATAACAAATTGACGAAAACGGACGGATTTCTAAGGTTTTTACTACATATGAACACTTTTCACATTCTCCCGTGCATCTCGGCTGCTAGTCCTCCTTTCATGCAGAATCTTAAGGTTCTAGCTCACGTCCAATGCATCAAAGCCAGCAAAAAGGCAATAATTGATACCTAAAACTTGAATTGTACTACTTCTTACTGGCTATTACATCAACTTAGAAGCTTCATCTGTGTTATACTATGGTGATTTTAGTGACTCCGCATAACGCAACACGCGACATAGCTTTGCAGACGATAAGTACAACCGTTTCAGAGAGAAGAGCGGCAATGTGACGATCTGGCTTGAAGTCGATTCCATAACAAATGACGAAAACGGACGGATTTCTCAGGTTTTTACTACATATGAACACTTTTCACATTCTCCCGTGCAACTCGGCTGCTAATCCTCCTTTCATGCAGAATCTTAAGGTCCCAGCTCATGTCCAAGGCACCAAAGCCAGCTAAAATGTCAATAATCGATACCTAAAACTTGAATTGTACTACTTCTTACTGGCTATTACATCAACATAGAAGCTTCATCTGTGTTCTACTATGGTGCTTTTAGTGTCGCCGCATATCGCAGCACGCGACATAGCTTTGCAGACGATAAGTACAACCGTTTCAGAGAGAAGAGCGGCCAATGTGACGATTTGGCTTTAAGTCGATTCGATAACAAATGTCGAAAACGAACGGATTTCTCAGGTTTTTCCTACATATGAACACTTTTCACATTCTACCGTGGAACTCCGCTGCTGGTCCTCGTTTCATGCAGAATCTTAAGGTCCTAGCTCATGTCCAAGGCACCAAAGCCAGCTAAAAAGTCAATAATCGATACCTAAAACGTAAATTGTACAACTTCTTACTGGCTATTACACAACTTAGAAGCTTCATCTGTGTTCCACTATGGTGACTTTAGTGTCTCCGCATAACGCAGCACGCGGCATAGCTTTGCAGACGATAAGTACAACCGTTTCAGAGAGAAGAGCGGCCAATGTGACGATCTGGCTTTAAGTCGATTCGATAACAAATGACGAAAACGGACGTATTTCTCAGATTTTTGCTACATATGAACACTTGTCACATTCTTTCGTGCAACTCGGCTGCTAGTCATCCTTTCATGCAGAATCTTAAGGTCCCAGCTCATGTCCAAGGCACCAAAGCCAGCTAAAATGTCAATAATCGATACCTAAAACTTGAATTGTACTACTTCTTACTGGCTATTACATCAACTTAGAAGCTTCATCTGTGTTATACTATGGTGCTTTTAGTGTCTCCGCATACCGCAGCACGCGACATAGCTTTGCAGACGATAAGTACAACCGTTTCAGAGAGAAGAGTGGACAATGTGACGATCTGGCCTTAAGTCGATTCGATAACAAATGACGAAAACGGACGGATTTCTCAGGTTTTTACTACATATGAACACTTCTCACTTTCTCCCGTACAACTCGCCTGCTAGTCCTCCTTTCATGCAGAATCTTAAGGTCCCAGCTCATGTCCAAGGCACCAAAGCCAGCTAAAACGTAACTAATGAGAACCTAAAACTTGAATTGTACTACTTCTCACTGGCTATTACATCAACTTAAAAGCTTCATCTGTGATCTACTATGGTGCTTTTAGTGTCTCCGCATAACGCAGCACGCGACATAGCTTTGCAGACGATAAGTACAACCGTTTCAGAGAGAAGAGCGGCAATGTGACGATCTGGCTTTAAGTCGATTCCTTAACAAATGACGAAAACGGACGGATTTCTCAGGTTTTTACTACATATGAAGACTTTTCACATTCTCCCGTACAACTCGGCTGCTAAACCTCGTTTCATGCAGAATCTTAAGGTCCTAGCTTATGTCCAAGGCACCAAAGCCAGCTATAATGTGAATAATCGATACCTAAAACTTGAATTGTACTACTTCTTACTGGCTATTACATCAACTTAGAAGCTTCATCTGTGTTCTACTATGGTGCTTTTAGTGTATCAGCATAACGCAGCACGCGACATAGCTTTGCAGACGATAAGTACAACCGATTCAGAGAGAAGAGCGGCAATGTGACGATCTGGCTTTAAGTCGATTCCATACCAAATGACGAAAACGGACGGATTTCTCAGGTTTTTACAACATATGAACACTTTTCACATTCTCCCATGCAACGCGGCTGCTAGTCCTCCTTTCATACTGAATCTTAAGGTCCTAGCTCATGTCCAAGGCATCAAAGCCAGCTAAAAAGTCAATAGTCGATACCTAAAACTTGAATTGTACTACTTCTTACTGGCTATTACATCAACTTAGAAGCTTCATCTGTGTTCCACTGTGGTGATTTTAGTGTCTCCGCGTAACGCAGCACGCGACATAGCTTTGCAGACGATAAGTACAACCGTTTCAGAGAGAAGAGCGGCCAATGTGACGATCTGGCTTTAAGTTGATTCCATACCAAATGACGAAAACGGACGGATTTCTCAGGTTTTTACTACATTTGAACACTTTTCACATTCTCCAATGCAACTCGGCTGCTAGTCCTCCTTCCATACTGAATCTTAAGGTCCTAGCTCATGTCCAAGGCATCAAAGCCAGCTAAAGAGTCAATAATCGATACCTAAAATTTGAATTGTTCTACTTCTTACTGGCTATTACATCAACTTAGAAGCTTCATCTGTGTTCTACTATGGTGCTTTTAGTGTCTCCGCATACCGCAGCACGCGACATAGCTTTGCAGACGTTAAGTACAACCGTTTCAGGGAGAAGAGCGGAAAATGTGACGATCTGGCTTTAAGTCGATTCGATAACAAATGACGAAAACGGACGGATTTCTCAGGTATTTACTACATATGAACACTTCTCACATTCTCCCGTTCAACTCGCCCGCTAGTCCTCCTTTCATGCAGAATCTTAAGGTCCTAGCTCATGTCCAAGGCACCAAAGCCAGCTAAAAAATAAATAATCAGTACCCAAAATTTGAATTGTACTACTTCTTACTGGCTATTACATTAACTTAGAAGTTTGATCTGTGTTCTACTATGGTGCTTTTAGTGTCTCCGCATACCGCAGCACGCGACATAGCTTTGCAGACGATAAGTACAACCGATTCAGAGAGAAGAGCGGCAATGTGACGATCTGGCTTTAAGTCGATTCCATAACAAATGACGAAAACGGACGGATTTCTCAGGTTTTTACTACATATGAAGACTTTTCACATTCTCCCGTACAACTCGGCTGCTAATCCTCCTTTCATGCAGAATCTTAAGGTCCTAGCTTATGTCCAAGGCACCAAAGCCAGCTAAAATGTCAATAATCGATACCTAAAACTTGAATTGTACTACTTCTTACTGGCTATTACATCAACTTAGAAGCTTCATCTGTGTTCTACTATGGTACTTTTAGTGTCTCCGCATACCGCAGCACGCGACATAGCTTTGCAGACGATAAGTACAACCGTTTCAGAGAGAAGAGCGGCAATGTGACGATCTGGCTTTAAGTCGATTCCATAACAAATGACGAAAACGGACGGATTTCTCAGGTTTTTACTACATATGAAGACTTTTCACATTCTCCCGTACAACTCGGCTGCTATTCCTCCTTTCATGCAAAATCTTAAGGTTCTAGCTCACGTCCAAGGCATCAAAGCCAGCAAAAAGGCAATAATTGATACCTAAAACTTGAATTGTACTACTTCTTACTGGCTATTACATCAACTTAGAAGCTTCATCTGTGTTATACTTTGGTGATTTTAGTGACTCCGCATAACGCAACACGCGACATAGCTTTGCAGACGATAAGTACAACCGTTTCAGAGAGAAGAGCGGCAATGTGACGATCTGGCTTGAAGTCGATTCCATAACAAATGACGAAAACTTACGGATTTCTCAGGTTTTTACTACATATGAACACTTTTCACATTCTCCCGTGCAACTCGGCTGCTAATTCTCCTATCATGCAGAATCTTAAAGTCCTAGCTCATGTCCAAGGCACCAAAGCCAGCTAAAATGTCAATAGTCGATACCTAAAACTTGAATTGTACTACTTCTTACTGGCTATTACATCAACTTAGAAGCTTCATCTGTGTTCTACTATGGTGCTTTTAGTGTCGCCGCATACCGCAGCACGAGACATAGCTTTGCAGACGATAAGTACAACCGTTTCAGAGAGAAGAGCGGCCAATGTGACGATCTGGCTTTAAGTTGATTCCATACCAAATGACGAAAACGGACGGATTTCTCAGGTTTTTACAACATATGAACACTTTTCACATTCTCCCATGCAACGCGGCTGCTAGTCCTCCTTTCATACTGAATCTTAAGGTCCTAGCTCATGTCCAAGGCATCAAAGCCAGCTAAAAAGTCAATTGTCGATACCTAAAACTTGAATTGTACTACTTCTTACTGGCTATTACATCAACTTAGAAGCTTCATCTGTGTTCCACTGTGGTGATTTTAGTGTGTCCGCGTAACGCAGCACGCGACATAGCTTTGCAGACGATAAGTACAACCGTTTCAGAGAGAAGAGCGGCCAATGTGACGATCTGGCTTTAAGTTGATTCCATAACAAATGACGAAAACGGACGGATTTCTCAGGTTTTTACTACATATGAACACTTTTCACATTCTCCCATGCAACTCGGCTGCTAGTCCTCCTTCCATACTGAATCTTAAGGTCCTAGCTGATGTCCAAGGCATCAAAGCCAGCTAAAAAGTCAATAATCGATACCTAAAATTTGAATTGTTCTACTTCTTACTGGCTATTACATCAACTTAGAAGCTTCATCTGTGTTCCACTGTGCTGATTTTAGTGTCTCCGTATAACGCAGCACGCGACATAGCTTTGCAGACGATAAGTACAACCGTTTCAGAGAGAAGAGCGGCCAATGTGACGATCTGGCTTTAAGTCGATTCGATAACAAATGACGAAAACGGACGTATTTCTCAGGTTTATACTACATATGAACACTTTTCACATTCTCCCGTGCAACTCTGCTGCTAGTCTTCCTTTCATGCAGAATCTTAAGGTCCTAGCTCATGTCCAAGGCACCAAAGCCAGCTAAAAAGTCAATAATCGATACCTAAAACGTGAATTGTATTACTTCTTACTGGCTATTACATCAACTTAGAAGCTTCATCTGTGTTCTACTATGGTGCTTTTAGTGTCTCCGCATACCGCAGCACGCGACATAGCTTTGCAGACGTTAAGTACAACCGTTTCAGGGAGAAGAGCGGAAAATGTGACGATCTGGCTTTAAGTCGATTCGATAACAAATGACGAAAACGGACGGATTTCTCAGGTTTTTACTACATATGAACACTTCTCATATTCTCCCGTTCAACTCGCCCGCTAGTCCTCCTTTCATGCAGAATCTTAAGGTCCTAGCTCATGTCCAAGGCACCAAAGCCAGCTAAAAAGTAAATAATCAGTACCCAAAACTTGAATTGTACTACTTCTTACTGGCTATTACATTAACTTAGAAGTTTGATCTGTGTTCTACTATGGTGCTTTTAGTGTCTCCGCATACCGCAGCACGCGACATAGCTTTGCAGACGATAAGTACAACCGATTCAGAGAGAAGAGCGGCAATGTGTCGATCTGGCTTTAAGTCGATTCCATAACAAATGACGAAAACGGACGGATTTCTCAGGTTTTTACTACATATGAAGACTTTTCACATTCTCCCGTACAACTCGGCTGCTATTCCTCCTTTCATGCAGAATCTTAAGGTTCTAGCTCACGTCCAAGGCACCAAAGTCAGCTAAAATGTCAATAATCGATACCTAAAACTTGAATTGTACTACTTCTTACTGGCTATTACATCAACTTAGAAGCTTCATCTGTGTTCTACTATGGTGCTTTTAGTGACGCCGCATACCGCAGCACGCGACATAGCTTTGCAGACGATAAGTACAACCGTTTCAGAGAGAAGAGCGGCCAATGTGACGATCTGGCTTTAAGTCGATTCGATAACAAATGTCGAAAACGAACGGATTTCTCAGGTTTTTCCTACATATGAACACTTTTCATACTCTACCGTGGAACTCCGCTGCTGGTCCACGTTTCATGCAGAATCTTAAGGTCCTAGCTCATGTCCAAGGCACCAAAGCCAGCTAAAAAGTCAATAATCGATACCTAAAACGTAAATTGTACAACTTCTTACTGGCTATTACACAACCTAGAAGCCTCATCTGTGCTCCACTATGGTGACTTTAGTGTCTCCGCATAACGCAGCACGCGGCATAGCTTTGCAGACGATAAGTACAACCGTTTCAGAGAGAAGAGCGGCCAATGTGACGATCTGGCTTTAAGTCAATTCGATAACAAATGACAAAACGGACGTATTTCTCAGATTTTTGCTACATATGAACACCTTTCACATTCTTTCGTGCAACTCGGCTGCTAGTCATAATTTCATGCAGAATCTTAAGGTCCCAGCTCATGTCCAAGGCACCAAAGCCAGCTAAAAAGTCAATAATCGATACCTAAAACTTGAATTGTACTACTTCTTACTGGCTATTACATCAACTTAGAAGCTTCATCTGTGTTATACTATGGTGCTTTTAGTGTCTCCGCATACCGCAGCACGCGACATAGCTTTGCAGACGATAAGTACAACCGTATCAGAGAGAAGAGTGGACAATGTGACGATCTGGCCTTAAGTCGATTCGATAACAAATGACGAAAACGGACGGATTTCTCAGGTTTTTACTACATATGAACACTTCTCACTTTCTCCCGTACAACTCGCCTGCTAGTCCTCCTTTCATGCAGAATCTTAAGGTCCCAGCTCATGTCCAAGGCACCAAAGCCAGCTAAAAAGTAATTAATGAGAAACTAAAACTTGAATTGTACTACTTCTTACTGGCTATTACATCAACTTAGAAGCTTCATCTGTGTTCTACTATGGTGCTTTTAGTGTCTCCGCATAACGCAGCACGCGACATAGCTTTGCAGACGATAAGTACAACCGTTTCGGAGAGAAGAGCGGCAATGTGACGATCTGGCTTTAAGTCGATTCCTTAACAAATGACGAAAACGGACGGATTTCTCAGGTTTTTACTACATATGAAGACTTTTCACATTCTCCCGTACAACTCGGCTGCTAATTCTCCTTTCATGCAGAATCTTAAGGTCCTAGCTTATGTCCAAGGCACCAAAGCCAGCTAAAATGTCAATAATCGATACCTAAAACTTGAATTGTACTACTTCTTACAGGCTATTACATCAACTTAGAAGCTTCATCTGTGTTCTACTATGGTGCTTTTAGTGTCTCCGCATACCGCAGCACGCGACATAGCTTTGCAGACGATAAGTACCACCGTTTCAGAGAGAAGAGCGGCCAATGTGACGATCTGGCTTTAAGTCGATTCGATAACAAATGACGAAAACGGACGGATTTCTCAGGTTTTTACTACATATGAACACTTTTCACATTCTCCCGTGGAACTCCGCTGCTGGTCCTCCTTTCATGCAGAATCTTATGTTCCTAGCTCATGTCCAAGGCACCAAAGCCAGCTAAAAAGTCAATAATCGATACCTAAAACTTGAATCGTACTAATTCTTACTGGCTATTACATCAACTTAGAAGCTTCATCTGTGTTGTACTATGGTGCTTTTAGTGTCTCCACATACCGCAGCACGCGACATAGGTTTGCAGACGATAAGTACAACCGTTTCAGAGAGAAGAGCGGCCAATGTGACGATCTGGCTTCAAGTTGATTCCATACCAAATGACGAAAACGGACGGATTTCTCAGGTTTTTACTACATATGAACACTTTTCACATTCTCCCATGCAACGCGGCTGCTAGTCCTCCTTTCATACTGAATCTTAAGGTCCTAGCTCATGTCCAAGGCATCAAAGCCAGCTAAAAAGTCAATAGTCGATACCTAAAACTTGAATTGTACTACTTCTTACTGGCTATTACATCAACTTAGAAGCTTCATCTGTGTTCCACTGTGGTGATTTTAGTGTCTCCGCGTAACGCAGCACGCGACATAGCTTTGCAGACGATAAGTACAACCGTTTCAGAGAGAAGAGCGGCCAATGTGACGATCTGGCTTTAAGTTGATTCCATAACAAATGACGAAAACGGACGGATTTCTCAGGTTTTTACTACATTTGAACACTTTTCACATTCTCCCATGCAACTCGGCTGCTAGTCCTCCTTTCATACTGAATCTTAAGGTCCTAGCTCATGTCCAAGGCATCAAAGCCAGCTAAAAAGTCAATAATCGATACCTAAAATTTGAATTGTACTACTTCTTACTGGCTATTACATCAACTTAGAAGCTTCATCTGTGTTCCACTGTGCTGATTTTAGTGTCTCCGTATAACGCAGCACGCGACATAGCTTTGCAGACGATAAGTACAACCGTTTCAGAGAGAAGAGCGGCCAATGTGACGATCTGGCTTTAAGTCGATTCGATAACAAATGACGAAAACGGACGTATTTCTCAGGTTTATACTACATTTCAACACTTTTCACATTCTCCCGTACAACTCGGCTGCTAGTCCTCCTTTCATGCAGAATCTTAAGGTCCTAGCTCATGTCCAAGGCACCAAAGCCAGCTAAAAAGTCAATAATCGATACCTAAAACGTGAATTGTATTACTTCTTACTGGCTATTACATCAACTTAGAAGCTTCATCTGTGTTCTACTATGGTGCTTTTAGTGTCTCCGCATACCGCAGCACGCGACATAGCTTTGCAGACGTTAAGTACAACCGTTTCAGGGAGAAGAGCGGAAAATGTGACGATCTGGCTTTAAGTCGATTCGATAACAAATGACGAAAACGGACGGATTTCTCAGGTTTTTACTACATATGAACACTTCTAACATTCTCCCGTTCAACTCGCCCGCTAGTCCTCCTTTCATGCAGAATCTTAACGTCCTAGCTCATGTCCAAGGCACCAAAGCCAGCTAAAAAGTAAATAATCAGTACCCAAAACTTGAATTGTACTACTTCTTACTGGCTATTACTTTAACTTAGAAGTTTGATCTGTGTTCTACTATTGTGCTTTTAGTGTCTCCGCATACCGCAGCACGCGACATAGCTTTGCAGACGATAAGTACAACCGTTTCAGAGAGAGGAGCGGCAATGTGACGATCTGGCTTTAAGTCGATTCCATAACAAATGACGAAAACGGACGGATTTCTCAGGTTTTTACTACATATGAAGACTTTTCACATTCTCCCGTACAACTCGGCTGCTAATCCTCCTTTCATGCAGAATCTTAAAGTCCTAGCTTATGTCCAAGGCACCAAAGCCAGCTAAAATGTCAATAATCGATACCTAAAACTTGAATTGTACTACTTCTTACTGGCTATTACATCAACTTAGAAGCTTCATCTGTGTTCTACTATGGTGCTTTTAGTGTATCCGCATACCGCAGCACGCGACATAGCTTTGCAGACGTTAAGTACAACCGTTTCAGGGAGAAGAACGGCCAATGTGACGATCTATCTTTAAGTCGATTCGATAACAAATGACGAAAACGGACGGATTTCTCAGGTTTTTACTACATATGAACACTTCTCACATTCTCCCGTTCAACTCGCCCGCTTGTCCTCCTTTCATGCAGAATCTTAAGGTCCTAGCTCATGTCCAAGGCACCAAAGCCGGCTAAAAAGTCAATAATCGATACCTAAAATTTGAATTGTACTACTTCTTGCTTGCTATTACATCAACTTAGTAGCTTCATCTGTGTACAATCATGGTGCTTTTAGAGTCTCCGCATAACGCAGCACGCGACATAGCTTTGCAGACGATAAGTACAACCGTTTCAGAGAGGAGAGTCGAAAATGTGACGATCTGGCTTTAAATCGATTCGATAACAAATGACGAAAATGGACGGATTTCTCAGGTTTTTTCTACATATGAACACTTGTCACATTCTCCCGTGCAACTCGGCTGCTAGTCCTCCTTTCATGCAGAATCTTAAGGTCCTAGCTCATGTCCAAGGCATCAAAGCCAGCTAAAAAGTCAAAAATCGATACCTAAAACTTGAATTGTACTACTTCTTACTGGCTATTACATCAACTTAGAAGCTTCATCTGTGTTCCACTGTGGTGATTTTAGTGTCTCCGCATACCGCAGCACGCGACATAGCTTTGCAGACGATAAGTACAACCGTTTCAGAGAAAAGAGCGGCCAATGTGACGATCTGGCTTTAAGTTGATTCCATAACAAATGACGAAAACGGACGGATTTCTCAGGTTTTTACTACATATGAACACTTTTCACATTCTCCCATGCAACTCGGCTGCTAGTCCTCCTTTCATACTGAATCTTAAGGTCCTACCTCATGTCCAAGGCATCAAAGCCACCTAAAAAGTCAATAATCGATACCTAAAACTTGAATTGTACTACTTATACTGGCTATTACATCAACTTAGAAGCTTCATCCGTGTTCCCCTGTGGTGATTTTAGTGTCTCCGCATAACGTAGCACGCGACATAGCTTTGCAGACGATAAGTACAACAGTTTCAGAGAGAAGAGCGGCAATGTGACGATCTGGCTTTAAGTCGATTCCATAACAAATGACGAAAACGGACGGATTTCTCAGGTTTTTACTACATATGAACACTTTTCACATTCTCCCGTGCAACTCGGTTGCTAGTCCTTCTTTCTTGCAGAATCTTAAGGTCCTAGCTCATCTCCAAGGCACCAAAGCCAGCTAAAATGTCAATAATCGATAGGTAAAACTTGAATTGTACTACTTCTTACTGGCTATTACATCAACTTAGAAGCTTCATCTGTGTTCCACTGTGCTGATTTTAGTGTCCCCGTATAACGCAGCACGCGACATAGCTTTGCAGACGATAAGTACAACCGTTTCAGAGAGAAGAGCGGCCAATGTGACGATCTGGCTTTAAGTCGATTCGATAACAAATGACGAAAACGGACGGATTTCTCAGGTTTTTACTACATATGAACACTTCTAACATTCTCCCGTTCAACTCGCCCGCTAGTCCTCCTTTCATGCAGAATCTTAAGGTCCTAGCTCATGTCCAAGGCACCAAAGCCAGCTAAAAAGTAAATAATCAGTACCCAAAACTTGAATTGTACTACTTCTTACTGGCTATTACTTTAACTTAGAAGTTTGATCTGTGTTCTACTATGGTGCTTTTAGTGTCTCCGCATACCGCAGCACGCGACATAGCTTTGCAGACGATAAGTACAACCGTTTCAGAGAGAGGAGCGGCAATGTGACGATCTGGCTTTAAGTCGATTCCATAACAAATGACGAAAACGGACGGATTTCTCAGGTTTTTACTACATATGAAGACTTTTCACATTCTCCCGTACAACTCGGCTGCTAATCCTCCTTTCATGCAGAATCTTAAGGTCCTAGCTTATGTCCAAGGCACCAAAGCCAGCTAAAATGTCAATAATCGATACCTAAAACTTGAATTGTACTACTTCTTACTGGCTATTACATCAACTTAGAAGCTTCATCTGTGTTCTACTATGGTGCTTTTAGTGTATCCGCATACCGCAGCACGCGACATAGCTTTGCAGACGTTAAGTACAACCGTTTCAGGGAGAAGAACGGCCAATGTGACGATCTATCTTTAAGTCGATTCGATAACAAATGACGAAAACGGACGGATTTCTCAGGTTTTTACTACATATGAACACTTCTCACATTCTCCCGTTCAACTCGCCCGCTAGTCCTCCTTTCATGCAGAATCTTAAGGTCCTAGCTCATGTCCAAGGCACCAAAGCCGGCTAAAAAGTCAATAATCGATACCTAAAACTTGAATTGTACTACTTCTTGCTTGCTATTACATCAACTTAGTAGCTTCATCTGTGTACAATCATGGTGCTTTTAGAGTCTCCGCATAACGCAGCACGCGACATAGCTTTGCAGACGATAAGTACAACCGTTTCAGAAAGGAGAGCGGCCAATGTGACGATCTGGCTTTAAATCGATTCGATAACAAATGACGAAAATGGACGGATTTCTCAGGTTTTTTCTACATATGAACACTTGTCACATTCTCCCGTGCAACTCGGCTGCTAGTCCTCCTTTCATGCAGAATCTTAAGGTCCTAGCTCATGTCCAAGGCATCAAAGCCAGCTAAAAAGTCAAAAATCGATACCTAAAACTTGAATTGTACTACTTCTTACTGGCTATTACATCAACTTAGAAGCTTCATCTGTGTTCCACTGTGGTGATTTTAGTGTCTCCGCATAACGCAGCACGCGACATAGCTTTGCAGACGATAAGTACAACCGTTTCAGAGAGAAGAGCGGCCAATGTGACGATCTGGCTTTAAGTTGATTCCATAACAAATGACGAAAACGGACGGATTTCTCAGGTTTTTACTACATATGAACACTTTTCACATTCTCCCATGCAACTCGGCTGCTAGTCCTCCTTTCATACTGAATCTTAAGGTCCTACCTCATGTCCAAGGCATCAAAGCCACCTAAAAAGTCAATAATCGATACCTAAAACTTGAATTGTACTACTTATACTGGCTATTACATCAACTTAGAAGCTTCATCCGTGTTCCCCTGTGGTGATTTTAGTGTCTCCGCATAACGTAGCACGCGACATAGCTTTGCAGACGATAAGTACAACAGTTTCAGAGAGAAGAGCGGCAATGTGACGATCTGGCTTTAAGTCGATTCCATAACAAATGACGAAAACGGACGGATTTCTCAGGTTTTTACTACATATGAACACTTTTCACATTCTCCCGTGCAACTCGGTTGCTAGTCCTTCTTTCGTGCAGAATCTTAAGGTCCTAGCTCATCTCCAAGGCACCAAAGCCAGCTAAAATGTCAATAATCGATAGGTAAAACTTGAATTGTACTACTTCTTACTGGCTATTACATCAACTTAGAAGCTTCATCTGTGTTCCACTGTGGTGATTTTAGTGTCTCCGCGTAACGCAGCACGCGACATAGCTTTGCAGACGATAAGTACAACCGTTTCAGAGAGAAGAGCGGCCAATGTGACGATCTGGCTTTAAGTTGATTCCATAACAAATGACGAAAACGGACGGATTTCTCAGGTTTTTACTACATTTGAACACTTTTCACATTCTCCCATGCAACTCGGCTGCTAGTCCTCCTTTCATACTGAATCTTAAGGTCCTAGCTCATTTCCAAGGCATCAAAGCCAGCTAAAAAGTCAATAATCGATACCTAAAATTTGAATTGTACTACTTCTTACTGGCTATTACATCAACTTAGAAGCTTCATCTGTGTT